>NC_061120.1:93289942-93589942 GCF_002878395.1 Capsicum annuum | reverse complement strand
ACCAAAAAATACAAACCTACATCTACATTAATAGCCCACTCAACAATCGAGTATTGCCAAAGAAAGATGAAAACGGATAATATCACCTTGCTACAAGAGAGAAAACCATTTGACAAAGCTATCCACCTAAGCCAACGAGCGACAATTACAAAGAATGAAAATATAGCTAAATAATTCTAGTCTACAAACCAATCAAGTAAGAATGAATCAATGCCAAAAAATTACAGTAATAACAATAACAACATAAATACAAGTATAAGGGGATGGTGGTAGTATAAAAGAAAATCTATAAACGTACCACCTTAAGGCCATAAGAAGAACAATTTACCAAGGTAAATAGGACTCAAATACAACTGCTACATCACAAACGAAATATCAATATTAATCCACTTTATCAACTACTAATAGAAATCACCTATGGGGGTAGTCAAACACTAAAGAACATAATAATCAATACAAACCGACTAATGCACATAATCATAAATTGGTGAAAAAACCCCATATACTTTAATAAATGGGTAAAGATAGGAAATAAAATATGCACATGTCATGGTGGAATGGGAAGTCACATTCCTAGTGCTATTAAAAAAGTACAAACTTGAGCAAACCTAAATCATACTAAGTGCCCGAATCACCAACCAAGGTACTAAATGCACTGCCTCTAACTGAAGGTGCCACTATAATAAGAGACTAATATAGATGAGTTTACTGACTAATAATACCACACTAGGGGAATTAGCTAGACAAATAATTGATCTCTATAGCCGCAACAAACTCCTAAAGCTCTAACCTGATGAGAAACACAAGATGACCCTAAATCGTTAACCAACTAACATCTAGGGTCAGCCAATACTGAGTACACTCCCTATTAAAATGACCATCCTTCTTGCATTCATAACACATCTCAGGAACTATAGACTTATGGGGAACTTATGTTGACTCTAGTTATATATGAGATGTGAGATTCTTATTAATAGTATGCCTTCTATATATGAAATGCTTATTGGTAGTATGTCTCCAAGATGAGAAATGCTTATTTATAGTATGCCTCCTAGATGTGAGATGCTTATTGATAGTATGTCTCCTAGATGTGAGATGCTTATTAATATTATACCTCCTAGATGTTAGATGATTATTGAGAGTATGTTTCCTAGATATGAGATACTTATTGATAGCATGCCTCCTAAATGTGAGATTCTTATTTATATTATACCTCTTTGATGTTAGATACTTATTGATAGTATACCTTATATATGTGAGATGCTTATTGATAGTATGCCTCCTAGATGTGAGATGCCTTACATATTAGAGAGGCCTCCAAGATGTGAGATGATTATTTATATATTATGCCCTAAGTGTAAGATAATCACAAATATGCCTATCACATATAAAATATGTTATGCCTTATAATCGTGTTATGGATTATAGATATATGATTACTTACTAATATGGTTATTATTATGTGTTCTGGATACGTGTCTAGTCCTAAGGATATGATTATAATGTTATGATTATTCCAGATACATTATTAGGCTAAAGGTCATATTATGATATAAGTTGACCATCTGGGGAGTATTTATCCTTGCAAAAGATGTGATTGTAGTTTATTTTATGATTGTAGAGACTTATGGTTCCATTATTTGAACATTGGTTATGGCATGGATAGATGTAGCATATTAATGATGCATATATATGGTATATTTTGGATGCGTATATATAGTATATTCATGATGCATATATGAAGTATATTCATCATGCATAGATGTGGTATATTCGTAATGAATAGATATGGTATATTTATGATGCATAGATATGGTATATTCTTGATGCATAGATACCGTACATTAGTGGTCATTAAATTGATAAATGATGCGACTTAACTTAAAATATAGTCTTATTAATATTATTCTAAATTAGGGTTAAAGTACACCTTCCACCTTAGCAAAGGCTCTATTCAGAAAACTAACTGGATATTTTAATGGATAACTTTTATGTAAAGATGATTAATAACGATATTAGTAAGATTTAACTGAGATAGAATATAGTATAATACTTGATTCTACTAATTACTCAAGTCATGAGAGACCTCAAACTTTTTCTTACTTTATAATTATTTAGTCTCAAAGTCCAATTTGGGTTACACACTTATGAATAAATAATCTTTTAGACATGGCTTTCTCTCATGTACCTATATATATAAGTATATATATATTTATATATATATATCTGAATACACATCTCTCTAGGATAGTACAGAGGAAGATGTTATATTGATGATATAAACTGTGGGTATAACACGATAATAGTCATAATATTAATGTTATGTGTATATATATAAATGATTATTGATAATGTGACATTGATGGTGAATGATAATCTATTAAAAGATACTCTACCTTGCTTCTCTTTTTATTTTTATTTACTTTAACCCTTACAGGGCTTCTTCTTTAATTTAGCCTTTGTGGGGCTTGCTCTTTACTTTAACACTCATAGTGCTTTCTATTTTTTATTGACATTGATTTTGATATTGGGATATTGTGATGATGATATTGAAACCTAACAAAGATTGAGGATATTGTGATGAGGATATTGTGATGATTCTACTAATACTCGCCAAGGCCAGGGGATATTTTGGTCATGATATTTATGCCCAACAAGGCCGAAGAATATTGTGATGATGATATTTATACCTAGAAATGCTGGAGGTTAGTGTGATGATTACATTGATAGCTAGTAAGGCCGAAGGATGGTTGTGATTATGATAGTTATGATTATAACATTAATGATGATGATGGTTAGATAATGAGGTTATGGTATTGATAATATGCTTTGCATTCATTGTTGCATGCCCATTTCCTATCAATAATATGTGCCTATATCTATCAGCCTTTATGGGGGATTACATAGGTATAGGTGATAATTATACCTTACGGTATGTTTTATGTTGATAGAACCTTCTTGTCCTAGGGTAGTGGGGGCACGTGCTTCGCTCAAATAGGTATTTAGTTCTTCTGACTAGTCTGTTACTCTCGTTATTATTGATATTGTCAGTATCACTGAAGTTTATTTTATCATTGTTATGATTATTATGATGGATAGTTTGTGACAAATTAGTTATTCATTCTATACCGAGATTTGAGATATGATTTAAGCCTATTTTTTCCTACAATCTCATTGCTATATATGATTACTCATGATTATGAGACCTTAAAGTTCAGATATGATGACTTAGGCTATGCTTCGAGTTGGCCTTATGTACATATATATATATATATATCTAACAATATATAGCTATGATATTAACATATACTCCTTCTTCCTTCATTTACCTAGATTATATATTCATTTCTTATCTTTGTAGACTATTATATATCATTTTTTCATTCTCTTATTCATATATGGTTCGTGATATATGGTATAGTGTGGAGAATCCTAAGTATGGCTGGAATAAGAAAATGCATCCATCTAACTTTTTTGGCCTTATTATGTTAGTCTATTGGACATTAATAGGATAGTTTATCCTTATTATCTCATTGGCTATCGTATATAGTAGTGGGACATTTGGGTGTAGTTTCCTATTCTATTTATATATTGTATATACATGCATTATCTTTTAAGCTAACTCCACCTATTGAGTACCACGTGTTTAATACTCATATTAAACTTTTGCAGCTTGTATATCATAGTACAAGTTATCATCATTGGTATGTGTGTCATGCAAAGCATCTATGGTTTGAAGAGTTATATTGAGCACCTAACATCTGGAGTATTGCTTACCTCTCTCTTATGCACTATACTAATGTTTATTTTTTATTTAAAGATAAGTTGTATTGGTAGATGATGTGCTGACCTTCTATTACCATATTTAAGACTTTTAACTTGGATTAATTGTATGTTCTTAGGTAACTATCAATGTATGTTATGGTATTTCATATGATTTTGTAGGAAAGTCAAGATGCATGAACATATAGGAAAGCTATATTGAGATGGATGATTTTTGGTGAAAGATGCAAGAAGTTAAGTTCTAAAGATTTCATCCGACGACTTGTTATGATAAGCTACCAGATATGTGATAAGCTATCAGAACATGTTGTTACACATAGGTAGAGAAGAAGAAAGGTGAAGTATTTCTGATGACTTTTTTTGATAAGTGGTCAACTTTCTGATAAGCCATCAGGACTTGTCATCAGCCAAAGGCAGAAAACATGGATTTTGAAGAGGAGTTGATGACATTTTTTGAAATATCGTCAACTTCCTGATAAGCCTCCAGAACTTATCATCATCCGAAGGCAGCAAACATAGAATTTAAAGAGTAGTTGATGACTTTTTCTGATATGTCATTAGACTCTTGATAAGTCATCACACATGTTATCACACATATTATCATATTTGTGTTAAGTCGTCACAAATATCATCAGCTAAAGGAGCAAAAATCTTAATTTTTAGTTTCAAATTTCCTTTAAGTTACAGATATAAATAGCAGTTTTTAGGGTTTCATTGAATATCTGGAACTTATTCCGAAGGCTAGTTCACTTCTTGCCTGGGTCTCTGAACTTTGAACTCAATTTTCAATTCTTTGATTGAGTTGTGGGATATTCCTCTTGAACTTGGAAGAGCATCAACCTCAGACTTCATCTTGTGTAAGTTTAATTGCTCTGAATGATGAATACAATTGTTGCTACCTCTTTCTTTCTCATGTGGAGCTAAAACCCATAACTAGGATTGTGGGATCTATGATTATTCATTCATTGATTTAATAGTTGGTTAGGGCTTGAGTGATTACGGGAACATCTTGATAATTCCTTTGCAATGATTATTTTCTATTGGTTACAAACAATAGATGTAGCCTTGTGTTTGTTTGCTCGAACTGAGAAATAAACTAAAGGTAGTGAATTATCAACAAGGATTTGGAAAGGTCGATTTTCCATCTATTGATTAATGTTGTAACTAGATTAATCAACTCGAGATAAAATCAGTGTGAATGGAAGGTTTTCCTAAGTTTGAGAGAATTAGGTAGCACAATATCTAGGTAGACTGAGAAACACTTAGATGGACTGTCGATACTGATAATTTGGTGTTCCCACAAGTCATGAGAATCCAGTACTACAACTAACATTCAATGAGGGGTTAATAATCATAGTGATCATAACCCTAGTTTCTCACTATCATTGATTTGAACCATTGAAATTTTAGCTTTGAGTTCTGAAGCAAGTCGAAACTTTTATCAACCATTGAAAACGTCACATTTTATCTTTTCATATCATTTATTTGAAGTTCACCTATAGCTTTAGTTTCAAATTAGTTTAATCACCACTCACATTTTTTCTCATGGATACGACCCCAACTCTAAAGTTGGGTAATTATATTAATGACGACTGCCTTGCACTAAATTGACGTGTAAGTTGAGCATTAACAAAAATAGCGCCGTTGTCGGGGAACAATTTGGCGTATTGAGTTGGTTTGGAATTTTACCTTACTTGTTTCAATTAAAACTTGTAAATATTTGTTTGTTATTTTCATTTATTTTTGTGTTAGGTAAATTTTTACTTTGGTTTACTTATTACCATGGCATCTTGGAATGAATGTGAGTTTCATGGTTGGAAATTGTATCTTGATGATCCATGTACATATTATGATGGACCTTACTTTTGGTAAGATAGTAGATGTGCTCCCTAGAGATATATGTGCACCATCTCTATCCTATTGGGAGGATGATTGTTCTTTATGTGTTGTTCAAGATGGACATTGGAGTGATTGCTCAAATACCTTCTCCCCCATTATGCTAACCTAAATTCTAGTTCTTCTTATGATTTTGATAGGTCTTATGGTGAAGAACTGGAAGAACAAAACACTAAAAGGAGCACATTGAACCTATGTTTCAATGACTTTTGGATTACTGGGAATAAATGCTTCAAGACATGACGGAATGGAAAGAGAAAAGAGGAAAGAAAAAGGATAGAGGAGATGGATATAGAGGTCAATCATTCAAAGTACTTTTCAACATTATGCTTAGATGATATCTTACCTGTGGAATCATTTAAAATAGTAGAAGAGTGTGAAGATGAGGAAGAAGAATCCTTCATTGATGTTGACCTTAATGATAAGCAACCCTCGGTGATTTTCCAACCAACCAAATCAACCATGAGAGATAATGCCAAGATTGAGAAAATAGTTCTAGAGGTAAAAGAAGAAACAAAGCCAATCTCTTATAAAGACTCTAGCCCAATTCGGGGTAAAGAGGTCGAGAAGGATGCAACTCAAATATTAGGGAGAAAATCTCACTCAAATAACTTTTAAACATTATACTTGGTGGATGTAATGAAAGTTGAATCCCCCAAGAAAATGATGAATTTTGGAAATGAGTAGGAAATTTCCAACATTTTAGAGTTTGTCTTTCCAAAAGGGTATAATACAACCCCAATCTTCAAGGCTAAGAATTTTAAAGATCTACGTTCATTTAGTGGCTTTTTAAGATTCTCACCGTTGCCAAATAAGCCCACATGAAAGCTTGATGCAAAATAGAGAAAGTGGATCAAGTCTTCAAAGTGGCGTAATAGAACTTCCCTTGCCATGCTCTCACATTTGCCCAACGCACCTAAAATATGTAAAGATCGAAAGATGGGCCAACAATTCAAATCGTCTAAGTGGAAGGATAAAGGATGAAGCACTTTCAAGGTATCTTGATGAATTATGATTAATGAAGATAACCTAGTCATACCGCTACATTAAATCAGGCACTACTAGGGAGGCAACCCAAAGCATTTACTATTTGTATTTGTATTATATGATTGACATCAGATCTCTACACCTATGGTGCCACAGGTATGTTTCTAGCTCTCTTGTTTTAGTTTGATGCATTGGGGACAACCATGATTTTAAGTTTAGGGTGAGACTGCTTGTGGGTGTTGATTTCCTTTTGAGGTTTTTGTTGTCGTGCCTCATTTCCCCGGAGTCTTGTTCCTAGTAGAGTCGGTATGTTTAGGCATACTATGTTTTGTTTTGTGATGTGTTGTGGTTAATTGGGAGAAAAATAAGTATCTGGGGTAGTAGACATATTTTTTTTGTTGATTTAGGAATGATAAATACCTTTCCAATTGTCTATTCTATAACTGTGTGATGTGCATCTATATGCGACTACTGTGAATCTTTTTATGGCATTGGTATTAGGGACCTGATAATCATTGCTAACAATTGCATGAAATGTATAGGTAGTAGGTTGTGATGTACCTTTGTTCCATGAGTTTATGAGATACTACCTAGTTTCCGTTGTGTGTTAAATCCAAAACATGCCCGGTTAATCTTGCCTTGGTTGTAGAAGAGTGGTTAGGAAAGGATCATAGGCCATTTTTTATATTAGTCCACTTTTACCCTAAATGACCTTCCATGTTTGAATAATATCCTTTGATTCTGATTTTGAGCCTGAGTGCCCATATATTTTTTTTATTATTCCTATCACTTTCCTACTTGTATCACAATGAACCTGTTTTAGCCCTTGTCCTCCTTGGACATTGTGCACTTTGACTTAGGTAAATCGCCTAAGTTGAGGGTGGCTATCATAGGGGTGCATGATGTAAAGTTAGTATGAAGAAGGGTAAAATAAAAAAAATAAAATGCAAGGCTGGGTGTGGTAGAAAAAAGAATAATAAATGAAAAATTTTGAAAAAAGAGAACATGAAAGACTAAAGGACCACATCCAACTTGAATTTGCTTTAATTAAAAAAGGGAGAAATAAGTTAAAGGTTGCAAAGTCAGACCCCAAGAATAGTGTAGTGTCAAAGAGGCTTAGTTACTTTAAATATCCTTCCTTATCATACCAGCCCAAGCCTATATTACAAGATGAATAAAAGTTCTATAGTGACCCTAACTTAACTTTCTAAAAGCCTCGGTGATGAAAATAAGGGCAAGTTTATGGTATTTGGCATACATTGACTGGAACTTCTCTCTAAGAGTGAGTTTTTCTTGACCATCCCTGCATTCAGGTGCTTGATTTCATATATGAGTGAAGACGGAATTCTTTGTTTTAAGGGCACATCAGTTGTATTGCAAGCTTCTTACTTGTTTGTGTAGTGTAACTTGTACATCGGTATGGTTATTGTTGCTTATTTGATGCCATATCTTGATTCCTTTATGTCATATTATTGATATTCATTAATATAAATAGCTGGGTTTAGAGTGATTGAATATAGAGAGGGTAATGTGTGTTGAGCTAAAATTGATAATCAACTATCATAGGTATCTTATGTTTCTCTTAGTTAAGCATCGTAGTATGGTGTTATCTACTTTCTTGAGGTTTTAAGTTGAGGGTGTTGATGTGCTCGCATTCACTTAGCACATTTAAGACTTTTAACTTGGAAAAATTGTAAGTTCTTAGGTAACTATCGTTGTTTTTTATGGTATTTCATGTGATTTTGTATGAAAGTCAAGATGCATGAACATATCGGAAAGCTACATTGAGATGGATGATTTTTGGTGAAAGATGCAAGAAATTTAGTTCTTATGATTTCATCCGACAACTTGCTCTGACAATCTATCAAATCTATGATAAGCTATCAGAACATTTCATAACACATAGGCACATAATAAGAAAGTTGAAGCATTTCTGACAATATTATTTGATAAGTCGTCAACTTTCTCATAAGCCATTAGGACTTATCGTTAGCCGAAGGCAGCAAACATGGAATTTGAAGAGAAGTTGATGACATTTTCTGATAAGTCGTCAACTTCCTAATAAGCTGTCAGGACTTGTTGTCAGCCGAAGGTAGCAAACTTAGATTTGGAAGAGGAGTTGACAACATTTCCTGATAAGTTGTCAGACTCCTAATAATTCATCACTTATGTCATCACACATGTCGTCAGATTTATGATGTCGTCAGCTAAATGAGTGAAAATCTGAATTTTTAGCTTTGCATTTCCTTTAAGTTACAAACATAAATAGCAGCTTTTTTTGTTTCATTGAATATCTGGAACTTATTCCAAAGGCTAGTTCACTTCTTGTCTAGGTCTCTGAACTTTGAACTCAATTTGAAATTCTTTGATTTAGTTGTGGAATATTCTTCTTGAACTTGGAAGAGCATCAACCTCTAACTTTATCTTGTGTAAGTTTAATTACTCTAAATGATGAATACATTTATTGCTATCTCTTTCTTTCTCATGTGGAACTAAAACCCATAACTAGGGTCGTGGGATCTATCATTATTCCTTCATAGATTTAATAGGTTGTTAGGGTTTGAGTGATGGTGGGAACATCTTTATAATTCCTTTGAAATGGTTGTTTTCTATTGGTTGCAAACAATAGAACTAGCCTTATGATTGTTTGCTCGAATTGAGAAATAAAGTAAAGGTAGTTAATTATCATGGTGGATTTGGGAATAATTATCCATCTAATGATTAATGTCATAAAAATATTAATCAACTCGAGATAAAATTAGTGTGAATAGAAGGTTTTTCTAAGTTTGAAAGAATTAGGGAGCACAATATCTAGGTAGGTTAAGAAATACTCAGATGGACTGTCGGTACTGATAATTTGGTATGTCCCACAAGTCATGAGAATACAGTACAACAACTATCACTCAATGAGGATTTAATAATCATAATGAGAATAACCCTAGTTTCTCTCTATCATTGATTTGAACCGTAGAAATTTTAGCTTTGAGTTCTAAAGCAAGTTGAAAATTTTATCAACCATTAAAAACTCCCCATTTTACCTTTTCGTATAATTTGGTTGAGGTTAACTTGTAGCTATAGTTTCAAATTAGTTTAATCTCCACTCATATTATTCCTCATGGATTCGACCCCAGCTCCAAAGTTGGATAATTTTATTGACGACGATCCCCTTGCACTAAATTGACGTGTAAGATGAGCGTTATCAGTATATTCATTTCCACATCACTTTGAATTCTGGTTATGTAAAAGATCTTGTACTAATACCACTATGTTACGGTATTATATTATGTATTGATCTTATATTACAAATATTCTGCATCTTTTCCTTATTCTATTTGGTAGTCCATTACTAGTCGTTCTAGACTATGAGTTTGGCTTGACTACTGGTAGGTTATGGTAGGTGCCATCATGACCTAAGTAATTAGGTCCTGACTTTTTGGTAATAGATCTAGGCTTTAATGGTGTATTTGTACAATATTTAAGTGTTATTACAGTCCCAAAGATTGGTGTGGAGAGGTATGTAACCTACAATTAGGAGGATATAGAAACATTCATAGGAAATTTATTTCTTGTATCTTTGTCATGTGTCTGCATTGCTATTAACATTAAGTACATTCTTTGAATTTATTTTGTCCCTAAATAAGCAATGCTAGATGATTGATAAATTTGGATGAGACTTTGACACGTGTTTTAAAAGTATCAGCGCAATATAAGAGTAGAGAGTTAAAGAAAGATATGGAATATCTTTACCATCAGCCAAAGGATTTAGTCTAGCTTAGGCTCTAGTTGAGCTCGCCACTACTTTAACCCTTTGAAGTTCAACATTGGGGCCTCCCAATAATGGATGAAATTTGATTTATTAAGTAGCACTATGATCGAAGTTGGGTGTATTGGCGTTTATCAGGGTTCTTTATCAGTTTCACAGTAAGAGAATAAATTTCGCATATGGGTCAGGCATTTTCTAATGCTATATCCCTTTGAGTATGGCATGGTGTGAGGATTTATTAGAGGATTAGCATTGCCACTTTGTTTGGTATTAGAGCACCTGATAGAAGCAAGGCCTAACCCTCACCCAGATTGTTTATATGACAAGGGCCACAAAGAGCACATGTATTAGGACTTATGGGGTGGCAGCAAGAGGCCATGCCCTTAATATTGTGCTATTGGTATTTCATTCAAGAGTGAGGATAATTTCGGTAGAGGTAAGATTCACATGCAGTGTGTCACCTCTTTGCAGGTATTATTTCAATAAATGAGTGGTTCTCATATTAGTTGCGGTGATCATAGCAGGCAGAGCTCCCATCAGACCTCCCAGAGTTCTTGGTATGGGCCTTCAGGCCATGATGGTCATTCTAAATTATGAGGGGCATTATCTCAAGTTTTTCTAGGATTTTATTATGGTTATATTACTATGTCACACTAGTTCAAGGAGTATACTAGATATGAGTTAGTTGATTAGATATAGTTAGCATGTATTCGTTGCCAGCCTCGAGTTCTTGAGGCAAGCTATGACTGTGAAAAATGATGATCATGGGTAATAGAGAGTGCTCTCAGCGTCAGTAGGCCAACTATTTGGGCTTAGTTTGTGTTCTAGCCATGTTGGTGTTTGAGGAGTTTGCTTCTACTGTCGCGCCCCATTTCGAACAGGCCAAAACAGCACACAACATATAGTGATCATAGCGATGTTTACTATTTATTTTTAAAAAATATTTGCTTAGTTTTCAAGTCGCCACCTAACCTTTTAGGAAAATTACTAAAATTATTTTTTGTGGTAGAAAAACTATGTTTTTTAATTTGCAAGAACCAGTGAGATTTTAAGTAAGGGTTTTTGTTACTCGAGGGGGTATTAAGCACCATTCAGAGCCTATCCAAAGATAGTCCTTAAACTTAGCTTTAGAAAAACATTTGGTAAAGATTTATTTTTTTTCATCATTTGAAAAATAGTGATAACTAAACATATATTTATTAAATTCAAAGAAAACACACGAGGTACTTAAATATACATTTTACGATATGCGAAAAGTAACATAATTTATTATCAAAATACAAACACATGTTTCAAAGAGATGTGAAAATGAAGAGAGAAAATTTAATATTATTATATACATGATAGAAAATTTAAAGATTTATAGTTTTATAAGAATATAAAGTCTAGTGACATATAAAGTTATTTAAAGATTTATAGTTTTATAAGAATATAAAGTCTAGTGACATATAAAGTTATGTTCGTAAAGGAATCACTTATGGCGTAAGAAAAAATGTACCATGTAAAAATTTATTTAGTTATTTATAAGTTATCATGTCATCTTCAAAAAATATGAAAAATTATTTATTTCGAGAGTAAATTAATGCAAATGCATTTTCCGCAAAAATAAAAATATATCAAAATATGTTAATGTATTAGTTTTTGATTAAACTATACTTATACACTCTTAAAATACGGGCAATCATGCTATTATCCAATTATTTGTAAGTAACTAAAAGTAGACAGAAATAAAGGTAATAATATACACCTATAACTATATATTTGAAATAAATTGTGGATAATGATAATTCTAATTTCATTTTAAGAAAATAAATAAATAAAAGTAGCAATAACATCATGTCGTATATGATAAAGTGTATTTATATACACCTTATTTTTTTTGGAGGTTTTAGAGTCTGAAATTGTAAAATAAACTTAAGAAATAAATGTGGAAAGTAGTCAATGAAAATCGCATTTTGGACGTCATACAAGGTTATTAAGCAAGGTTAATGATCACATAAAGAAGGTCAGGGGCTAGATACTGTAAGTTCCTATAGAAGCGAGTATCTCCTAGCGAGGTAGACTCCCAAGCTCTTGTCCTATGGCCGTTGACTCGATCTTCAGGTCAAAAAGGAGTTTCAATCGAAACTCCAACTCTTGAGTTTACATGAAAAATAAAAGATAAGGATTAGAAAAGATAAAATAATTTAATAAGGTAAGAATGCAAATCAGAGAATTATTAAACAAGAGTTACTAGGATCAGATCACTCTATTTGTTTCTTCTTATGAACTGGACCACTTGACTAAACAGAGAACACGGAATCATGACATAAACTTCAATAAAGTGAATGTTTATACCCCGTATAATTTAGCTAACCCCAATCTCAAATGGAAAAAAATCCCTGATATTAATATGCATGCGATACCCCAACCTTTTGGGACTCTCAGAGAAATATATTAAATACAAAACTCCATCATGATAATTAATAAGCACAAAGTAGGTCAAAAAGAATAAAACGAGATACGATAAATAAATAAACGACTACTAGCAGTCAGATTACATGTTCCTCACGCTTACCAATTTACGGGCACATGATGTATCTGCTAGTTCAATAATGTTTTTCATACATGTAAGAAATAATTGTTTTAAAAAAGAAAAGCTTGAAAGCTATGCGCACAAAAATCTCTCCATCTTTAGCAAAGAAATTTGCTATGTAGATGCTATATTTTGGCATAAGCAAAGTTCGATTTGGATGTTATGAATACAAATCAATTTATCGTTTTAGAACCACATAAAATATGCAATAGATTTTAATGAAAGGGTTTGGGAAAGCCATGACATTAGAATTCTAGTTAGCAAATTGACTGGTAAATTACCACATATGTAAGAACTCATTATCGAAATCGAACTAAGGCAAACAACATTTCTTAAAGTTGCCAACAAAATGGATCAAAGGACAAGGGGGGAAGTAAGGGTTCACATATTCAAACTCAAGATTTATTTCATTTGAGACTCAACTTGAAATTAGTCATAAATGTTAGTCATTCTAATTTTACCTAAGTACTGTTAAATCTCAATATTTTAAACCCAATAGCTGGAAAAGATTCTTAATGTTGAATCGCCAGAGATGACGTTTGATGGGAAACATGATATCTTACATGAATTACCCAAATACAAAAAACAGAAGAGGGTAAAAATTAATAGTGAGTTAGAACTCTATAACGGAAAGAAGAAAAGATTATCCAGTGGTCATTAAAGTAATACGTCAAAGTATAATTATTTTCATAACTATGAAATCATTCCTAAGTGCAAACAAAGCATAATAGATGAAGGAACGGATTAATATTTTTTTTTAGGTTTGAAATTAGGACAGAATAACCAAAGGAAGCACTTGAAATAAACTAATTGAACTATACTTGCCTTTAAAAATCTGATTCAAAAGGAGATTTTCTGAAATACCGAAACAAAATAACCACGTCATTAACACATTATTATGAAAACATATAGTCACAAATTAGATAATTTTATGGAATCAAAAATTTATACTCAGTGATCAAATTTCAAGAAAACACCATGGCTAACAAACTTGACAAAATTCACCCAAACATTTATTTTCTACAATCAATGGCAATAACTTAAATTTTGGTCTAAGTTAAACCAACACAACATGCCCACAGAATCAAAGCGGTATGAAAGAAGAAAGATGAAAGTGAGATGAAAGGGTGTATTCATACCTTGTGTTGGGCAGTAAACGAGGAGCTTTCCGCCAATTATTCTGACAATGAACTTGATCTTCGAACTCAACTTCAACAGGACTCATAAATAATAAAAAAGTGAGAGTGTGATGAGTAGGAGTTGATATCGCATGTTATGCTTTTGTGAACCACTTTCCCCTTTTCCCTCATCAAAAACTTAGCCTTAAGTAGGCAAAAATGTGAGTATTTATATGTGAATCTAGACTTGAAAGTCTGAATTTGAAATCAAAAAATAATAATAATAAAACCAATGCCAAAATCAAAAGTGATGCATTTGACATTCAAAAGTTGAAAGGGCTTCATGATTTTTTACGATTTTATGCATTTAATGCGAATTTGAAATAATGTTTTCATTGAAGCACCGCTTTGTGTCTAATTTTTAGATCTTGAAGGGATTCATGGGTTGGTATGGATAAAAAAAGAGGGGAATCTTGCAGGGGTGGCTGCTATGGCTGCCACGATGCAACTAGGGTTTCAATTTTGAAGAAGATGGGAAGAGATGGAGAGGGGAGCAGAAGAGAGAGATCTCACCATTATTGTTGTTTTAGGAAAAGGAAAGAAACATATCAATGTCTCTTGGGAAAAAGGAATCGCGCGTGGTTGAAATATATTGGGAAATAAAAAAAATTGATGTTCTTGTATTTATTCTGCTGACAATATGGGTTGGCCGATCATTTGATCGACGGTCCACGTTCCAATATAAGAATAAAAAAAAATTATAAATTTTATATATACGGGTAAATATAAAGAGTCGATTGAAAAAATAACTATTTTTTATTTGTCTAATTTTAATCAAAATAGTCTGAATTAAAATAAAATAAATCTTAATCTATATCTATATACATAATATATATATATATATATATATATATATATAAACAATAAAAAATTTCGAGTTCATTCAGAGCTAAAATAAATTGACGGATTAGGTTAAATTGTATCTATTGAGGTGGAATGGAAAAGTGGATACAGGAATTCTAGTGAGTTTTGAGCTAATTTTCGGGCTCTTGGTAAAAAAAAAGAGTTAGGTTATATTGAAATAAAAAATGATATTGGATTATTGCTAGACTGGATACTTCTTTTCTACTGAAATTAATTTTATTGATGCTTCCTAACATCCTAAAATTTATTTTTAGTTTGACATATACAAAATGGTAGACATAATTTGTATACGCGTCCAATTTGATACCTTTTTGTTATTTAATATTAACAATATATATATTTATGCGTGTAAAAAAAATGTGAATGCAATTATCAAAAGATATTTTATGATTTTTATGTTAAAATATTAAATTAAAATATTTTATAAGATGATAAACAAATAAATCTTTTTTTATAATTTAAAATTTATAGAAATAATGATAAAAATGCAAATATTATTTATTATTTAATTTTCAAAAAATTATTTAGGGCCAAAAAGCCTCAAAAAAATAATTAAACGAAAAAGGACGAGCCAAAATTGGGTGTCAACAATTGCCCCTGAGTGACCGAAGATTTGTGTGAAAATCTTTGGGCAATCACGTTGACATAACTAATTTTTTCTCAAGCAAAATAAAGTGTTTGGAAGATTGTGGTCAGGCCTCGGTTTTTGAGTTGCCTACATATCTCGGGTTTTATGAGAAATCAGGCTATTTTTAGTTTGAATCATAGCAAAGTTTTGTAAACATTAAAATTTTTTGTCAGTGTAGAATTATGGTGACACTGAGTTTCTTCGAGGATGATTTCAACACGAATCGAGTGGATACGAGTGTACTTATCCCTGAATAGTTATTTGGTGATAACTAGGAATGAGGAGGCGTTTGAATAACAATATTGGTTGAGGATTTTGAGAGAAAAGGAGATTGTGAATTTTCAAAAATTTCCCCAGTGCCGGATTAAGAGGGCACTGGGTGATGATACTAAAAGTTAAAATGAAAACTTGAGTCGAGTTGAGTTGAGTTTCTTTGCCAAAATCCTTGACGTGGCTAGGGATGCTAGACATTCCGCTAGCTTGCCCTAGTTTGCTGCTAAGAGGGTAGTTCCGTGTTGTGATGTATGTCTTATTATCACAAATTGTGTTTCCTATAACAAATGAAACTCACGGTAAAACTAACAGTTGAATAAAAACTATGAAATATGTAATAAAAGTAATGTAAAATGTAGCCGCTCGGCTTTTGCGATTGTTGCAATGAAGCATCCAGTTGTCTTCGGAAGTTTTAATGTTGAATGAAGTCTCCGCTTGTCTACGGGACTGAATGATTTCTTTGATTGTCTTCAGAGAGTGCATGACATCTCCAATAGTTTTTTGAAGACTTGATGATTAGTGATGTTTTTAAGATTTAAGGTAAAATCATTAAAGTTGGTAAAGTAATTTAAAGTAATTAGTAAAGTAGAAGGTAAAGTAAAAGTGTAGCCGCTCGACTTATGTTGATGATGTAATGAAGTTTTCGGTTGTCTTCGAAAACTTTAATGTAAACTGAGGCCGATTATTGTCTACAAAGACTCAATGATGTCTTCTGATTGTCTTCGGAGAGTTAATGATGCATTATATCTTCAATTGTCTATGAAGACTTGATGATGACGGTGTCTACGGTTGTCTTCGAGGACACAATGTTGATTGTTGTTAAATTCTCTGATAATCTTAGGGGATCTCGTGACGAATGAGTCTCCGGTTGTCTTCGGAGACTAATGTTGAGTTTTGAGAAATCATCCAGTTGACTTTGGGGATCTCATGATGAATGAGTCTCTAGTTGTCTTAGGAGACTAATGTTAATTATTGTGAAATCCTCCAGTTTTCTTCGGGGATTTTGTGATGAATGAGTCGTTGGTTGTCTTCGAAGACTAATGTTGATTGTTGTAACTCCTGAAAGGAAACTTCAGAGTAACATTATTGAATAAAGTCGTGAGGTAAAACTAAAATAGATAATGGATAAGAAATGAAGTCGTGTGCCTTATAATGAAGGAGTCGTATGGCCCAATGATATATTTGCTTGTCTTCGAAGACTTTAAATCAATTCCAAGTGGAAGAAATGAATTACAAAATAAGATAGCAGAATAAAGAATAAAATGAGTGGGGCTGCTTGGTTGGAGATGGTGTTATTGATTGTTTGAGTATTATTCCCTGATTTTTTGCATGTGTCCTTGTTGAGTAATTCCTCTCAGGGTCCAAATGATGTTCATGGCCATGATAGGTAGCCTTGACATCAACTTAGCATTATCATCTTTCATTTTTGTTGTCCCTGCACTCAAAGAAAAATTCTTAGTTAGGAGGGGGTGTATATTCGTGTCGACTCGAGACTTGGGTTTGTTGACCCTCCATTTATTTCGTCTGTACAAACCTTTGTAATCCCCGTTTATACTTTGCAAATGAACCAGTAGTAAAGGCTTTGTATGAAAATATTTAATAAATATACGTATATGCCCGAATATGTATAGTTTTTAAAACTTCTGCCAATCTTAGACTGTGGCACTTTGAGACAAAATGAATGTTCTTTATCTTTCTACTCCTTTTCTGGTAGCCCAACTCAAATGCATCTTGAAAATATCCATTCATCCATATTGGCATCTTTTCAAAACATGTCCCGGTTTTAGGGGTGTAAAAGGTATATAACTTTTGGTTGGATAAGACCGAACCTTATACAGGTTGCCCACATATCTTGTTAAGAGAATAAGGTCAAAAAGTACTTCAAGGTGCATAAAATGATTTGGAGTTTTTCTAATAAAGGGGCCGAACCTGCTATAGGCTGCCTATATATCCCACCTAGGGAATCAGGTCAGGCATAATTCTCCTATTACAAATAAGAGATTTTGGATTTTGTTTTCTATAGTACATCTGAACCCTATATGGCTTACCTACGTATCCTGCCAAGGGAATCAGGACGAAATGTAGTTCCTAAGTATATGATAAGTGAAAACTATATTACATAAAACCTATCTAAAATCTTCCTTTATGTAGTGTCTGGACTCCCCTTGAACAAGTACTCATCGTGCTCGAGCACTATCATAGTTGTCATGTATTCTTTGTTGGTTGTTTGAACTCTTAGTCATGCTGTGAAGTCTTCCTTGAAATCAGACTTTGTTCATTTGTTTCATTGTGTCACGATCGTAATTGGCAGATTTGATAATTTATATATAAAAAATAGAAAGTAATACATTGTAGAAAGTTAAAGAAAAATAGAAAATTCTTTCATAGATTTTGCAATTAAGCTTTCAAAAGATGAGGCAACACAACATAAATTTTTAGGCACAATCAAGCCTAAATTTTTTATCGTGCTATTTAAAAACGTATTTCAAAAGACCAACTACTTGTTCAATCTACCAAGAACCTAGGTATGGAGTACAAGTCCAATTCTTCCAAGCTTCTTCTGATTTAGTAGTCAAAGTACTTGGAGTCTTTTCGGTAGCAGTAGTATCCTCTGTTGGTGCTAGTTCTGGGATGACCAGTGATGGTGCATCTCTTTCAACCTTTCTAATTGGTACAATGGTCCCTTTCAAATCCCAATCTTCTTTGATAGTTATCATGTTCACATTGATATTCCCGTGATTTGGAGAGGGTTGTTGCTCATATTGGGCTATGGTCCAGCAAGTTGAATTTCTCCTTCTTTGATTAAGGCTTCAATAGTGTTTTTAAGGCCATAACAATCTTTAGTGTTGTGTCCAACAATTCCAGAATGATATGTATAATGCTTGGAACCATCAAACCATTTTGGAATAGGATCTGGGATTTTTCCCTCAATGGGTTATATCATACCTGTTGTCCTCAACCTTTAACATAACTAGGCATACGTTTCAGCTAATTTGGTATACTTGGGAGTGGTTTCGGTTTCAGGATTTGGATGGGCCCTGGGTGTAGTATGTGGAAAAGTTTGGTGGTTTGGAGCTTGGACAGGCTTATATGGATGCAGAGTTTTGAAAGTAGGGGCTCGAGGTTGGTAATAATTTGCCTGGGTCTTATAGACAAAATAGGTAATTGGTAGAGGATAGTAAAGCATTTGAGAAGTTTCACCATAATGGTAAGGATAGATGGGTTGATGTGGTTGATTTAAGTAGAAAAGGGTCTGACTTGTCTTATGTCCTTGGTCAATCATAGCAGCAGATATATCTTCCTTTTTCTTATTATTCCCATTGATAGAACTTTATTGAATTGGTTTGCTTGCAGCTTACAAAGTCGTATAGTCTTCAATTCTCCCCAACTTAATCCCATCTTTCAATTTTTCTCCCATTCAAACGACTTTCATGAACTTTTGTCCCATCATAGCTATTATTTTTTCATAGTACAACCTATTATCTTCGTATTCAATGAAAGTGGCAGTCATTTCACCTTCACGCATCGGTGGTTGGACTTTAGCTGCTTCTGATCAACAACGTAGTGCATACTCACGATAGGTCTCAGTTGGTTTCTTTTTCAACTTGGACAAGTGAAAGCTATTTGGTGTGATTTCAGTAATGAATTTGAATTGATACATGAAGTCTTGTGCGATATCATTCCACCCACGTCAATTACGAAGATCCTGTAGTGTGTAACAAGCGAGAGCTTTACCAGATAAACGTCTAATGAACAATTTAATTCTGATCATTTCATTTCTTCCTACTCCTACCAACTTGTCACAGTAAGCCCTTAAGTCTGAATGAGGGTCACCAACTCCATTGAAAAGATCAAATTTTGGCGGCTTGTATCCTAGGCTTTTGCTTCCCTTGGTATTTTGGAGGTTTCTCATTACTTCCTTAAGTTCACGAATTTCTCTTGCTAAATCATGGTTGGCTTTGTCCTTAGCATACTTCTCAATTTCCTCGTATTGTTCAACCTCGGGTTGGAACTTCATCGATATTTAGTTGGTAAAGGTTTGGCTTTCCCCTGCATATACTGGAGGAACATGTTGTGCGTCTAGTATGGCAACATGTGCCCCGTGCATATACTGGGCGGGATAATTTTATGTGTTAGGAGTATTTTGGATTGGAGGTGGTGGAGGATTAGAAGGGGTATTAGTGAGTAGTTGGCTTGGTTGAGTTGAAAGAGTAGTTGTGGGTGACAGATAAGTATAAGCAGGTGGAGGAACGTAGGGAATATGGACTAGAGGTTGACTTGGTAGTTTAACAAGTGGTGGATTATGAGGAGAGACATGGGTAGTATAGGTGGGTGGATGACTTTGTGGAGAGGTGTAGGTAAGTGGTTGATTCGGTGGATTTTCTAAGGTGGCCGGAAGTGAATTATTATTGATAAATTAGGGATGCTAAGGAGGAAAGTGTTTCGGAATCAGTGAATCAAGTGATGGAAAACCTGGTGGGATTGGTGTAGTATACCTAGGTGCAGGAGGTGGACTTTGGAGTATAATGGATAAGTTAGTCAAGTCCTTAACCCAATTCAATTCTCCCCATAGATCCTAGACCTCTTGAGTCAAGCGGTCGACATGCTCGTCATGTTGAATAGCAGCTCTAGCTTCAAAAGTTTTAGGAGGTTCGCTGATAACTGTGACATTCTCTATACCAATTGGATTAGGTGTAGTTGGATCAAACGTAGTGATTTTCCTTCCTTGAAGTAAGGATGGTCAACCAAGTCGATTGTCAAAATGATCAACCTTTATTGGGAGGTAAAGAAAAATTTAAAAAAAAAGAAGGTAAAGATTTAGTTTAGGTTATCAGACAAGCGCATTCACATTATGTTAAACATAATGTCAAGCAAACACGTCCCATATTTCTGAACCTCTCATTACCAGAGATGAGGCCTACGTCCAAACAAATTGATATAGATGGATCCAAATTTTGTCACATTTATATTCAAGACAATTCAGAATTTTCAAAAAAGAGAATAACAAAGTAAAACTGTGACGACGATAACAAAAGATGTAGCATGAGTATGAAAGAATAGAGTAGGATGGAATATGTATTTGTAAAAGGAATTCAAAGAAGGGAAGAATCCTAAGGCCCCACCACTAGTTAGAAGGAACTTAGGGATACCTAATGCAAATAAAGTATTGATAACAATAGGTAATCATGAATTGGAAATGAGGCATAAAATGATGATGGGGATGAAAGATATCTAAAAAATATTTCCATGAAAAAGATATCAAACGAAGGTAAAGTTTTTTTAATACTCCACATTTGTTAATTGGAAGGAGAAATTCAATTTTTGAAAAAGATTTGATAATATTTAAATACACGTTTCTGGAGCCTTTGATAATACTCTACATTTATGGCTTTGAAAAGAAAATTGAATGAAGAGAATTTTTTTTTTCTGAAAAAGGTACTCCACATTATCAATGGAATTAAATGAGGGTTAGCAAAATTGTACTGAATACGTTAGTTCCTGACCTCTGGACCATCTCAATCAATTTCATATAAATTATGTCGCAAGGTATATAACCTTCTGACAAAAGGGTGGCTTCTTAGTTGGAGAGACAATACCTTGGATCATCCCTCCCAAGTTTCATGCAGCATGACCTATTTCTAGAGTAAGAGTTTGTCCTAAATATTTGAGAGTGGGACTGAGTAACTGCAAGAAGGTGCACTAACCTAATTGCACTGAATCTGAAACTAAAGAATTCAAAGAAGATTTGGAGGAGTGTGAGACACCCCCCACGTGAATCACAATGTGTGAATTGTGTACGAAAAAACACTCGTAGAAGGTGCAGATAAGAAAGAAGTAACAAGTAGTGTTCTCAAATAAAGCAATGTATAGGGCAAACATTTATATTATAGCGAAAATTGAACACAAATAAACAAATATTCCCAAATATAATTCATCAACTAAGTTGCTAAGATCAAAACCGACGTAAATTCCTAGAAGAATCGCCACACTATCGTACCCTATTTTGAACCGACCGAAACAACACGCAACATATGGTGGTCATAGAGACATTTACTGGTTTTTGAAAAAATTATTTGCTTAGTTTTTGAGTCGCCACCCAACTTTTTAGGAAAATTAGGAAAACCATTTTTTGATGTAGAAAAACTCTGTTTTTAATCTACGAGAAACAGTGAGATTCAAAGTAAGGGTTTTGGTTACTCGAGGGAAAGGTATTAAGCAACCCTGAAAGCCTATCCAAACATAATCCTTAAAATTAGCTTTAGAAAAACATTTGGGAAAGATTTATTTTTTTTCATCATTTGCAAAATAGTGATAACTACACATATGTTTATTAAGTTCAAAGAAAACACATGAGGTACATAAATATAAATTTTACGATATACGAAAAGGAACATAATTTATTATCAAAATACACACGCATATTTCTAAGAGATGTGAGAATAGAGAGAGAGAATTTAATATTAGTATATACATAATAGAAAATTTAAAGATTTATAGTTTTATAAGAATATAAAGTGTAGTGACACATAAAGTTAAGTTCGTAAAGGAATCACTTATAGTGTAAGAGAAAATATAACGAGTAAAAATTTATTTATTTATTTATAAGTTATCATGTCATCTTCAAAAAATATGAAAAATTATTTATTTCAAGAATAAATTTATGCAAATGCATTTTTCGCAAAAATAAAAATATATCAAAATATGTTAACGTATTAACTTTTTAGTAAACTAAACTTATGCACTCTTAAAATATGGACAATCATGGTATCATTCAATTATTTTAAATATCTTAAAGTAGACCAAAATAAAGGTAATAAAAATACACCTATAACTATATAGTTGAAGTAAAGTGTGGATAATGATAATAATAATTTCGTTTTAAGAAAATAAATAAATAAAAGTAGAAATAACAACATGTCGTATATGAAAGAGTGTATTTATATGCACCTTGTGTTTTAGAGGTTTTAGAGTCTGAAAATTTAAAATAAACTTAGGAAATAAATGTGGAAAGTAGTCAATGAAAATTACATTTTTGAATTGTTTAGGTATTTGTAAAATTTAAAAGGGTTTGGCCAGTTAAAGTCCTCTAGCGACTTATTTAAAATATTTGATTTAGATGATAAAACTCATTGATTAATAATTTGGAAAATGAAGGATATCACAAATCATTTTAATCATTTTCCAAAACGCATTCTTTCTTAATTTGAGATTGCACTTAAAACAAAGTTTTCCATTTATTTTTTTTTTAAAAAAAGGTGATTAACAGATACAAAATTGTACAATAAGGGGTCAACCATGTATCTTTGTTATGTCTACAGACTCTAAATGAATAATTAATTTGCATAACAAAATCAACGCTACGGAATTCAAAATTTAAACGAAAAATAAGCAAAATAAAGTTAATCAATTTCAAGCAAAGCCACATACAAAAATATTCAAAGTAATACAAGGTTAGTAAGAAAGATCAATGATAACATAAAGAAGGTAAGGGGCTAGATGCTGTAAGTTCCTATTGAAGCGAGTAACTCCTAGAGACGTAGACCCCCAAGCTCTTGTCCTATGGCCGTTGACTCAATCTTCCGATTAAAGTGGAGTTTCAATTGAAACTCCAACTCCCAAGTTCAAATGAAAAATAAAAGATAAGTATTAGAAAAGATAAAATAATTTAATAAGGTATGAATGAAAATTAGAGAATTATTAAACAAGAGTTACTAGGATCAGATCACGCTATTCGTTTCTTCTTATGACCTTAGCTACTTGACTAAATAGACAACACAGAATCATAACATAAACTTCAATCATGTGAATGTTGATACCCCATAAAATTTACCTAAACCTAATATCATATAGAAAACACCCCCTGATGTTAATATGCATGCAATAGCCAAACCTTTCGGGACTCGTAAAGAAGTATATTATGTACAAAACTCCATCATGATAATTAATACACCCAAAGTAGGTCAAAAAGAATAAAATGATAAGTGATACATAAATAAAACAACTACTAGCAGTCAGATTACATGTTCCTCACGCTTACAAATTTACGGGCACATGATGTATCTGCTAGTTCAATAATGTTTTCCATACATGTAAGAAATAATTCTTTTAAAAAGGGAAAGCTGAAAAGCTACGTGCACAAAAATCTCCCTACCTTTACCAAAGAAATTGACTACATGGATGTCATATTTTGGCATAAGCAAAGTTCGATTTGGATGTTGTGAATACAAATCCATTCACTTTTTTAGAACCACATAAAATATTCAATCGATTGTAAAGAAAGGGATTGGGAAAGCCATGACATTAGAATTCTAGTTACCGAATTAACGGGTAGATTACCATATTAGTAAGAACTCATTATCGAAACCAAACTAAGGCAAACAATATTTCTTAAAGTTTCCAGCAAAATGGATCAAAGGACAAGGGGGGAAGTAAGGGTTCACATATTCAAACTCAAGATTTATTTCATTTGAGACTCAACTTTAACTTAGTCACAAATTCTAGTCAATCTAAATTCACCTAAGCACTCTTGAAACTCAAAATTTTAAACCAAATAGTTGGAAATGATTCTTAACGTTGAATCTCTAGAGATGACGTTCGGTGGGACACATGATATCTTACATGGATTACCCAAATACAAACAACAGAAGAGGATAAAAACTAATAGTGAGCTAGAACTCTATAATGGAAGGAAGAAAAGATCAGCCAGTGGTCATTGAAGTAATGCATCAAAATATAATCATTTTCATAACTATGAAATCATTCGTAAGTGTAAACAAACAATAACATATAAAGGAACAAATTAATATTTGTTTTTAGGTTTGAAATTAAGAAATAAAATAATTGAACTACACTTGTCTTTAAAAATTCAATTCAAGAGGAGATTTTCTGAAATACCAAAATGAAATAACCACGTCATTGACACATTATTATGAAAACATATAGTCACAAATTAGATAATTTTATGGAATCAAAAATTTATACTCAGTTACCAAAATGCAAGAAAACACCATGGCTAACAAACTTGACAAAATTCGCGTAAAGATTTATTTTCTAGAATCAATAGCAATAACTTACATTTTCGTCTAAATTAAACAAACACCACATGTCCACGGAATCAAAGCGATATGAAACAAGGAAGATACAAGTGAGACGAAAGGGCGAATTCGTTCCTTAGGTTGGGTAGTAAACGAGGAGCTTTTCATCAATTATTCTGAGAACGAACTTGATCTTTGAACTCGACTTCAATAGGACTCGTAAATAATGAAAAAGTGAGAGTGTGATAAATAGGAGATGATATCGCGTGTTATATTTTTGTAAACCACTTTCCCCTTTTCGCTCATCAAAAACTTATCCTTAATTAGGTTAAAACATGGGTATTTACGTTCGGATTTAAAACCAAAAAAAATTCAAGGAAACCAATGGCCAAATCAAAAGGAATGTATTTGACATTTAAAAGTTAAAAGGCTTCACAAGTTTAGATGATTTTGTGCATTTAATGCAAATTTGAAGTAAACTTTCTACTGAAGCACCAATTTGAGTTTTATTTTCTAATCTTGAAGGGACTCATGGGTTAGTAGGGCTAAAAAGGTAGGGGAATATTGCAGTGGTGCAGCTATGTCTTCCATGGCACAGCTAGGGTTTCAATTTAGGAGAAGATGAGAAGAAAGAGGGAGGAGAGAAGAGGAGAGAGAGTTCACCATTGTTGTTGTTTTGGGAAAATAAAAGAGTCGTATAACTACCTCTTGGAAAAAAGGAATCACGCGTGGTTCAAAAATTTTGGCAAATAAAAAGAAATCTGGATGTACTTGTTTTTATTTTGTTGACTGAAATACGGGCCGTCCGATCGTTTGATCAACGAGCCATGTTTTAATATAAGAACAAAAAATAAAATTGTAAGTTTTTTATAGATGGGTAAATATAAAGAGTCGATTGAAAAAATGACTATTTTTATGCGTTTAATTTTAATCAGAACAGTCCAAATAAAAATAAAATAAATTATAGTATATATATATACATATACATACATATATATATATACATATACATACATACATATATATATATATATATATAAACAACTTAAAATTTTGGGATCATTCGGAGGTAAAATAAATTGACGAATTAGGTTAAATTATATCTGTTAAGGTGGAATGGAAAAGCGGATATAGAAATTGTACGGAGTTTCAAACTATTTGTCGGGCTCTTGGTAAAGAAAAAGTTAGGTTAGATTGACATAAAAAATGAGATTGGATTATTGCTAGCCTGGATACTCATTTTCTACTAAAATTAATTTTATTGATGCTTACTGACATGCTAAAAATTACTTTTAAGTTTGAAGCATACAAATTATAGATATAATTTATACACACGTCCAATTTGATACCTTTTTGTGATTTAATATTAACAAAATATTTATTTATGTGTGTAAAAAAATGTAAATGCGATTATCAAAAGATATTTTGTGATTTTGATATTAAAATATTTAATTATACTTAATTAAGATATTTTATAAGATGATAGAAAAATAAATCCTCTTTTAATTTATAAAATTTATAGTAATAAAGATAAAAATGAAAATCTTATTTATTATTTAATTTTTAAAAAGTTATTTAGGGCCAAGAAGCATAAAACAAGTAATTAAAAGAAAAAGGGCAAGCCAAAATTGGGTATCAGCAACGACTATAGAGAGATCGGCTATTAGTCTATAGAATTTCCCAATATGGGATCGGTAGACTTTCTACTCCTTTAGATCCACCTTATGATGATTGTGGCACCTTTAGTTATAGATAGTATTCTTGGTTCCTCGAATGATTAGTTAGTTGGTCGGTTCAAGTTTATACATGTTCAGATTGGTTCTTCTATAGATCCATTAGGCATATGATTGCGGATTTCACAATAATTGGTGTATTTGATTTCCCATATATTTAATTCTTTTTATTGTGACTTATGGGGTCTTCATACCTATTGATAATTATATGCCTTTATATGTTTATACTGATTAGGTTTTGCTTTGCTATTTAATTAATATTTAACCTCGCATATTTTCCTTATTGTGGCTCTTAAGTGATACATGATATTGATATTAATTTGGGTACCGCCTATTGATTATTTTTATATTGATATTATTATTGTTATTGCCATCACTTCTTGAGGGTATTGATATTACTTGATATAGTTGATCCTCATTGGGTAGCTATATAAACTAGTGTTATCTAGATAGAATTCTATCTCTTTGTGATTCTTATTCAGTGGCTTGAATCGATATAGCCCAATTTTATATTTTCTTCCCTATATCAAGGCAAGGTTGATTGTTTTCCCTCTTGGTTTGTTGTTTTAGATTGATTTGGGAATAGATTGTGATATTGACAATAAGATCACCTTACGTTGTTTTGTATGGTTCTAGAGTTAGAAATTTATCTATATTATCTTCCTTAAGTTTGGGACTCTTAGACTTTCCTTCTATGTTTCGAAGGCTTTTTCCTGTGCTATCCCTTTCTGTACATCCTATTTTTGAGCTATATTAGTTTGGGGTTCATTCTTTGCATGTGGCTATTTAATTGCTCGATAGTGGGTTTTATTTTTACATAGAGATGTCTTGAGTTCATCTCTTAGATTTCTTGGCTTCATCTCCTTGTGATGGGTTGCCTTTGATATTGGTGTGGAGATTGGATACTCCATTCTCATCGTTATGTGGTTCTTGTCTTTCATGGAGTTAGAGTTGTCAAACTCGAAATTCTTTAACTTTAGTTATTTGGTTTCCTGTTTGTCATTTTGACATTGACCTTGGTTTCGAGATAAGTACTTTTTCTTCTTCATTGATGGGATTCATGGATGGATCGAGTAATGATTATCCTACATGTGTAGACTAAGAAAGGCCCTATTTCTGGGTTTGTTTGACCTAATGACGTCTGGTGGGGAATTTCTTCTTGAAGATATGTACCTATGCCTATTAATAACTAGAGAGAGTATTGGATTGATTAGTTCTTGGCTTGAGTTGTATTTCTTTTAGTTGGTAGAGATTTAGCCATTGGTAGTGTGGTTTGCAGCATTGGGGATTGAGTATGTTTTGTTGATTTGTTCCCTTCAACAGATATGCAGTTGAATCCTCATATTTCTATCCAATGATTTATATAAGTTGGGATTTGTTTCTACTGCTCGGCTTTGATTTGCCCCTTGGTAAGATTTCTATTTTGTGGCTGCATTTCATGCCCTCTAGTAGTTATAGAGTTGGTTGTTTGCATTTTCAGTCGATGGTTATCCCTTTGGTGATTTTTATTCTTCAGCTATGTCTCAACTCTTTCTTGGTATGATTTAGCATGGATACGACATATTTAGATACAAAAATCAATTTGAGTAGTTGGCATTGATATAGGCTAATTAGCTCAGTTTTGATTTGTTGCATTTGAATAGAGACTTCGAAGAATGATAATTTAGAGTAAGAATGCTTGCATTTGATAGGTGTTTAGATTATAGCCAATGGACCCGGTATTAGTTCCTTCAGCTTTGGCCATGGGTCTTCAGTTTTCTTTGGATAATTTGCATAATATACTTAGTGGGAGTAGTATACAGGAGTGGATTCGATAAGGTTTTATTATCAAATAATGCGACATCCTAGTACGGATAAAGAAACTAACGAGTAGTTCTTCCTCGATCTTTTGTATTGTATTTTTTATTATATTTTGGACTAGTTGTAGCATTGGCATAGATTTTACCCCTTGATTCTCTCCATTCGTGTTCCTAGATAGCACCTTATAGTCTTATTCTTAAATTTATCATATGTACTTTCAGCGGATCAAACTATGTTCTTCGAGTCGTCTGTGATGAGATTGCACAGACGAAACTTTGGTGATTTTCCTCCTTATTTAGAGTTGGTGGAAAGTATAGATTGGTAAACGAAGAGTATATGTAGATTTGCAATCAGTGGAATGACACGTGCTTGATTTTCTTTTGGCTTGGATAAAGCCTTGGATTTATTTGTGTGGGCATCAAGATGGTATCAGTTTATTGTGGTTGAGATTTGCGTGCATCAACCTTTTTTTAGTTGAGTTGGAGGCTAGTTGGTGATTAAAGTTTGATTTTGGCTATTGAGAAGTGGATTGAGAGATATAGTTAGGTAAGGGATAATTGTGGCAAAATCCCATGAAAGTCTTCTCTCTTCGTTGAGGTTTTTTGAGAAGTTATGCTTGAAGTATGTGGTCCAAGTACCTTATATTTTCGAGCTTTGATGTTTTCTTTATTCATTAATTTTTGTTGACTAAAGCAATTTTAGAATTGGATGTTGCACTGGCCCTCCAAATTATTTTACATATCTCCACATATTTTTGCTATTGTATCTTTCCCATAACTGCCCCAAGTCATTCATGACTTGCTGGAACGACAATTCGATTACTAGGAAATTTGTTTGGTTTTTGGGAGCCAAATATTTATTTGGAAGTCTTCGTTGGTTCCAAATGGCCATCAGGCAAAAACCATAGTATATTGGACTCGGACACAAATTTTGACTATGCCAGCGGCTGCGTATTATCAATTTAGTCTATGTAGGACTTTGGTTTGAGTCCCAATGCTCCCGAGCTCATTCTGACCTATTTGCTGAAAAGTTGGAAAATAAAAAATATATTTGTGGGATCCACATTTGGTTGAAATATCCTCAGATGGAAAATTCAACTTTGCCAATGCATCCAAAAAGTGGAATTTAGTGTTGTTACATAGTTTATTTGCATAAATTGGATTACGAATGACTCTCGAGGCATTGTTGTAAACTTGAAAAATTTTCAAACTTTGCTGGAGTTGGTATGTAATGACCCTCCAGGTAATTTTCCATGTTCCCACTTATTTTTTTCATTAGAGTTTCTTCTTAGTTTCCCAGAGTCATTTATGACTTGCTGGGACTAATAGTTTTGTTACTAGGCAATTTGTTTAGTTTTTAGAGCCAATTCCCTATTTTAATGTTTGTGTTAGTTCCAAATGTCCATTGAGCAACAACTTCAGTACAACAATCTTGGATATAAATTCTGACTGCTCCAGCAGCTCCGAAATATCAATTTTAGGCTAGGTAGACATTTAGTTTGGGTCCCAACTCACCCATTTCATTTCGACCAATTGGTCAAGTTGAAAATCAAAAGATTGTTATGGGACCCGCATTTGGTCTAAATTACCTTCGATAGAAAATCTTACTTCGTCATTGTATCTAGAACATTGAAATTAGTATAATTACATAATTCCTTTGTGAAAATTGGTTCTAGAGGATAAACACAAGTATTAACTTTGTTGGTACTGAAGCATGGCTATCACGAGACCTCCATAGAAGGTGGGGCTATAAATAGGCCCTTTAGTCGCGAATTCGACTAGTTTCACTTCTTCTTGAGACCTAGACACCCTTCAATAGTGTGTTAACTTCAAATTGATTCTTGGGTGTGAGTTGAAAGCTTGTTTAACAGATATTTTCATGATTAACAACAGATTTGAGAGAAGAATCCTTTATTTCCAAGGTTTAATTTCTTGAATATTGAAAACAACATCAATTAACTTGAGGGCATGATTTTAGCCCAAATGAGCATTGTTTTAACTTTTTCTTAAGGATTATGATTCTCTTATTGTGTATGAGCATTGGGTTGTTCTTGGAGATGCATTTTCCACATATCGGACCTACTTGGGGGCTTTAGGTGTTGTTTGTGGACCCAAAGTACAATGGTACAATATGGGTATCGATATTTTTATAATTATGTGTAAATTGCATATTTGATTGGTACTTTGAAGAAGCTTCTCAGAAGGGAAAAGAAAATATTTAGCAGATTGTTGCGCATTCATTGTATTTGAGCTAGTCTAGGCTTACTCCATCTTATATTGTGTTATGTTATTGTATATTTATGATATCTTGTTAGATTGGGATGGGTTTTAAGTGTAGAATTGATAAGATGCAAGATTTCGGTTAGTTGGAAAATTTTTGGCTAAGTGAATCTTAGAGTTGAAAATCTTGATTGGTTTCTATAAGACCCCGTAAAATCCTCTTTGTCTAAATTCCTTAAACGATACCCAAAGAGTTCCTAGACTTAGAAAATCTAGGTACGTGTTCGGAATTAGTCATTTCTAGGGCCTCAAAACTTTAAGGATTTTATTACCAACCTTTCCAGCCTTTGATAGTTGATAAGTTAGCTAATTCATAATTAGGGAAGTCAATAAGTGTTCCCAGACAAGTTTCGGAATTTTTGGTCCACATTTAGACCACGTTTGGTGTCCCAAAATAGTGGACCCACGCGATCTTGGCATGTCGCGATGCCTATCGTGTTGGTCAATTTTAATGCAGGAACTTCCAGTCAAAAGTATTGAGGCTTGGCGCGATTATAGCGCGATACGTCAGTATCTCGTTGATGGCATCGATGCGCCGCATCACCAATCGCATCGATGCCTAGTTTTTTTTAGCTTTTAAAATTTGCATCCAAGGGGGCAATTTAGTCGTTTTACCTCACCCTCTATCAGTCATAATATGGGATTAAGGTGCCTAAATATCAAAATATAGTCTTCCTCTCTAAATTTCACCAAGAACACTCTAGGGTTTCAACCCAAAGTTCAGGAAAACTTAAAGTTTAACTGTAAGTTTTCCAAATTTCTTCAAGAATCTGAATCCCCAGGCCAAGGGCTTCAAAAATCACCCATCAATAGTACGAATAGCATCACAAAAGGAAGAGTTCATTCAAAGCATCTAGTTTAAGGTATGTGGGGTTTGAACAAGAACAATTCTTTCATTCTCGTGCCCAAAGCTTTGATTTAATTAAAGAATTTTCATGTTTTCAAGTTGAATTTATGCCTAGTTTACTTAATTTTAAGTTTGTGGGATTATAAAAATGTTCAATGCTTGAATTGTGAAATTTTCCTATCTATTATTGTTTGAATTCAGATTTTATACCATGAATTTCATATTCATAATATGAATTGTTATTTTCCAAGTGTTTCTAAGATTGTGCCAAGAACTAAGTTTTATTGTGAAACTACAATCATTTGAGTTTGCATGTATTCACATATTTTTGAAACCAAGAGCAAACTTTGAGATTTTATAAAGTATTTTAATGATATCATGGCATGTATTAAGTACTTTGTGATTTGACATGATTTTTAGCATGGGTTATAAGCTATGAATTTTAGTCTTGGTATTCAAGAAGGATTGTTTTGAACAAGTTTGATATTTAAGTCCTACACTAAGAAAGGAGTCCACATTATTTTGATTCAAGTTAAAGGGAAGCATGGTTAGCTTCCATCATGCACTTTTGTATTGTTCAATGTGGATTTTCATAAAAGTTTTGAGCCTAAGTATGGGAGTAATATTTCGTACCAAGTTGGACTTTATTCCAAGGTTGCATCCCCCAGAACTATGAGCCACCGTAGGATTTGATTTACCCCAAGTGGGTTAAGCTAGTGATTACTAAAGTTAAGGTTCTATTTTGATGGTAAGGGTAGAACAACTCTCCCAACATGGGCAAGACATTGGACTACATGTTGCTCACATTTTTTATGTCTATTAGAAGAAACTCCCAAGTTCCCAAAGAGTCCCAAAGCTCCATAAACATAACTCTTTAAATTCCTAAAGTTTCAAAACAAGCTCCTTATTTTCCTTAAGATAAAATATAAGTTTGAAACTTATTGTTTTAACGTTTCTTTTTTTTGGGTCACAAGCTTTGAGAATAAGATGAGAATACAAATTTTAGAACTAAGTATAACCATTCATGAGATTTATAATACATGTTTCATTGTTCATGACTTATGAGATTTATATTTTGGGCTTATTCAAGCTATGTTAGTCATTCATATTTGCATGCATGGTTTCATAAAGATTAATGATCTTGTTTACTTAATGCATACACCCCCATATACTCAGTGCATTCTCAAAGTACTGATCCATATATACTTCTATGTGATACACTGTCTTATAATGTAGGTTTAGGTGGTCATTCTCAGCCGCGACAGTGATTCTCGAGATCCTTTGTCTACACTCCGCCGTTGGTGAGTCCTCATGGTTCAAGGACCTATTTCTCAAATTTCTAGTTTTGGTATCAGTTGTTATGGTTTTCAGTTTAGTCGAGTCAGTTAGGGGTTTGTCCCAATGGCTCTCTAGTTTAGTAGTAAGTAGAGGCTTGTCAGACTAGACTATTGGTTGAATTCTAGATTTTGAGTATTGATTTATCTGATGATTATTTCAATTTTGTCAGTTCAAATTTGTTATGATATAGTGTTTTTGCTTTACTTATCTATCCTAAAGTAGGTATTAGAAGTAGTAGTAGGCTCAAAGGGTTAGCTTGGTGCTACTTATATCCTTAAGCATTGTGTAACGTTCCGCGAGGTAATTTTAGGGCATTACAAACTTAGTATCAGGGCCTTAGGTTTAAAGAGTCCTAGGGAGTCTTACAAGCCCCTTTAGGTACAGTATAGATCATCAGTGTGTAGCGTGCCACATCTATGAGCAAGAGTCTACAAGATATTTTATGAAAAGTTATCTTTTTCTTTCATAATCTGTCGTGCCTACAGTTATCTCTCTATACTATTAATTCATGCTCTTTCATGACAGAAAATACCTCCCCAAAAAGCTTATGCCCGTAGGAATAAAAACCAACAACCTTAGCCTGTTGATTCCCTGAATGAGAATGTGTCTCATACTGAGTTTTGGGCAGTTTTTTCAGGTTTTGGACTAGGCGGTCACCGAGAATATTTAGGCCAATAACTAGGCAAAAGTCCCATATCAGCAAGGAGGTGATTTAGCTATAGCTAGGATTCGAGATTTTATGAGGATGAATCCGCATAAGTTCTATGGGTTGATGGCAGGTGAGGGCCTACAATTGTATCTTGATTAGGTAAAGAAGATTACCCAAGTTATGCATATTTCTAAGGAAGAGAGTATAGAATTGGAATCTTATAGGCTGAAAGACGTTGCATATGATTAGGTTGTGATATGGAGGAAGAGTATAGGGGAGAATGTAACTCCTATGACTTGGCAGGTGTTTCAGGATGCGTTCCTAGATATGTTCTTCACACTTTAGATGAGAGAAGCAAAGATAGAGGAATTCATGAACCTGAGGCAAGGATCTATGATAGTAAAAGAGTATTTCCTCAAGTTTAACCAGTTGTCCAAGTATGCTCCTAATTTGATGGTTGACCCCAGAACTAGTATGAATAAGTTTGTGACCGGTGCGTCTGGATTGGGTGTTAAGGAGAGTAGGACTGCTATGCTCAATAGAAACATAGATCTTTCTAGAGTGATGATGTATGCTCAATAGATTGACGAAGATAAGATAAAAGAGAGAGATAGAGAAAGAGAAAATAAGTGGGATAGATCAGAGCAGAATGAGTATGGTCATACTAAATCTCATAGAGGGAATCATCCATAATTTTAGAGTCAATCATCTATGCCAGCGCCTTCATGAACTAGTGCTCCCGCACCCAAAAATAGGTAGGATTAGGGGTATAAGTCTACTATGTCCATATCCTAGAACAATGTGAGTAACAAGGCTAGTTATCCCCTATGTGCTAAGTATGGCAGAACCCATCCGGGCGAGTGTTTGGCGAAACAGAGAGGATTTTTTAGTTGTGTAAAATTGGGACACAAACTAAAAGAGTGTCCGCATGCTAGGCATAGGAATAGACATGTTGGACCCCAGACTCAGGATTCTATTGCACCAACTCCTTTAGCCCTCCAGCCCCTCCTTAGGGTGGTTCATCTAGCACAGTTGGCGGTCAGTGCCAGAATCGATTCTATGCCTTACAATCCCATCAGAAATAAAAGGATTCTCCATATGTTGTTACTGGTATGCTTCATATCTTTCACTTTGATGTTTATGTGTTGTTTGACCCTGGGTCAAGTTTCTCTTATGTGACCTCATTAGTTGCTGTTAATTTTGAGATAAACCCCAAAAAGATCCCTGAGCATTTCTTGGTTTCTACCCTAGTAGGTAAGCCAGTTGTTGCTAAGCAAGTTTTAAAAAGTGTCCTATTACTATTCTTATTAGGTAACATTCATTGATTTGATTGAGTTAGATGTGGTCGATTTTGATCTTATTCTGGGTATAGATTTGCTTCATTCCTATTATGCATCTATAGACTGTCGTACCCGTGTGGTCAAGTTTCAGTTCCCTGATGAGACAATTTTTTAGTGGTCCGATAATTCTGTATCTCCCAAGAGTAATTTTAGATCCTATCTCAAAGACAGAAAGCTAATAGCCAAAGGTTGCATCTATCATCTAGTTAAAGTTAAAGACACCAAGTCTGAGATTCCAACTATTAAGTCAATCAACATAGTAAATGAGTTTCCTGATATTTTTCCAGAAGATCTCCCAGGGGTACCTCCCGATAGAGAGATAGAGTTTGGGATTGACCTACTTTATGATACACAGCCTATTTCTATCCCTCCATACCATATGGCACCCGCAGAACTTAACGAGTTGAAAGAGCAACTCAATGATCTTCTATATAAAGGTTTCATATGGACTAGTGTTTGTCTTCGGGGCGCTCCCGTCCTGTTCGTGCAAAAGAAATATGGTTCTTTGTATATGTGCATTGACTATCATCAGCTTAATAAGGTGACATTCAAGAATAAGTAACCTCTTCCAAGAATTGATAACCTGTTTGATCAATTGCAAGGTGCAACTTATTTTTCAAAGATAGACATTAGATCCGGCTATCATCAACTTAAAGTAAGATAGTGTGATATTCCAACGACAGCCTTCTGAATCCTCTATGGTCATTTTGAGTTTCTAGTAATGACTTTCAGGCTAACCAATGCTCCAGCATCTTTCACATATCTCATGAATTGAGTGTTCAAACAGTATCTAGATATCTTTTTCCTAGTATTCATAGATGATATTCTTGTGTAATTCTGTAGTAAGGATGACCATGCCGACCATCTTAGAATTATCCTGCAGACTCTTATTGATCCTCAATTGTTTGCCAAATTCAGTAAGGCTGAGTTTTGGCTAAGTTCAGTAGCTTTTTTAGGTCATATTATTTTAGCCAAAGGCATTAGAGTTGATCCCCAAAAGACAGAAGTTGTAAGAAATTGGCCTAGACCTATCTCTCTATTTGACATTAGAAGTTTCTTGGGTCTAGTTGGCTATTACCACCATTTTGTGGAAGGTTTCTCTTCTATTGTGTCTCCCATGACCCGGTTGAACAAAAAGAAAGTTAAGTTCTTGTGGTCAGATTCCTGTGAGAAATATTTTTAGGAGTTGAAGACTCGACTCACTTTAACCCCTATATTAACTCTGCCCGATGGTACGGATGGTTTTGTGGTGTATTGTGATGCCTCTAGAGTTGGCCTGGGTTGTGTATTGATACAGAAAGGTAAGGTTCTAGCTAATACATCCAGGAAGTTGAAACCGTATGAAAAAAATTACCAAACCCATGATCTTAAATTAGCTATTGGGGTTTTTGCTTTGCAAATCTGGAGACACGATCTTTATGGTGTTCATATTGATGTGTTTACTGATCATAAATTCCTGTAGTATATTTTTATTTAGAGGGAGTTGAATCTTAGAAAGAGAATATGGTAAGAGTTGCTAAAAGATTATGATATGAGTGTGTGATATCATCCGAATAAGGCCAATACAGTGGTAGATGCCCTTAGTAGGTTGTCTTTGGGCAGTGTGTCATATGTGGAGAAGGATAAGAAAGAATTGGCTTGAGAAGTTAACTGTTTGGCTAGATTGGGTGTTAGATTATTTGATTCGGCTGAAGGTAAAGTGTGGGTTCAGAGTAGTTTTGAATCCTCCTTAGTTTCAGAAGTAAAGGAGAAACAAGACATGGATCCTAGTTTCGTCAAACTAAAGGAGTTAGTTAAGGACCAAAAGATAGAGGTTTTATCCCAATTGGGAGATGGTGTGTCAAGGTTATAGGGTAGATTGTGTGTTCCATGTGTTGGTGATTTGAGAAAGAGAATTATGGCTGAAGCTCATGGCATGCAATATTCCATTTATACCGACGCTACCAAGATGTACCGCGACTTACGGGAAATCGATTTGTGGAGAGGCATGAAGAAGGATATTTTAGAGTTTATGGTGAAGTATACAACTTTTCAACAAGTTAAGATAGAGCACCAAAGACCTTGTGGTGCAATGCAAGAGTTTGGTATACCCACTTGGAAGTGGGAAGAGGTGAATATGGATTTCGTGACTGGTTTACTCCTTTTGCGTCATCATCATGATTCTATTTGGGATCTTCTAGAAAGGTTGACTAAGTTAGCACATTTCCTGCTAGTGCATACATCTTATAAAGTTAAGGATTATGCTAAGCTTTATATCCGAGTGTTAGTCAGATTGGATGGAGTTCCCTTGTCTATCATCTCAAATAAGGGTGCTCAATTTACTTCCTAGTTTTGAGAGCTTTTTAGAAGGGTCTTGATACCTAAGTGCATCTTAGTTCTACCTTTTATCTGCAGACAGATTGTCAGGATGAAAGGACAATCTAGAATCTGGAAGATATATTGAGGGAATGTGCCCTTGATTTTAAAGGAAGTTGGGATGACCATTTTCCATTAATTGAATTGGTGTATAACAATAGTTATCATTCTAGCATTCAAATGGCCCCGTTAGAGGCTCTTTATGCGAGAAGATGTAGATTAACCATAGGTTAGTTTGAATTAGGTGAGGATGGTTTGATTGGACCTAATGCATTATTTGAAGATATGGAGAAAGTCAAGCTAATTAGAGAAAGATTGAAGATAGCTTAGAGTCGTTAGAAGTCATATACAGACGTGAAGAGAAGGTCCTCGAGTTTTAGGTAGGTGATTTGGTGTATTTGAATATTTCATCCATGAAAGGGGTGAAGAAATTTAAAAAAAGGGGAAGCTTAGTCCCCTTTATGTTGGCCCCTATAGAATTCTAAGTCGTGTTGGGAAATTAGCTAATGAGGTAGAGTTGCCACAGATTTTTAAGCCATTCATCGTGTCTTTCACATATCCATGCTTAAGAAGCACAATGGTTATTCCATTGTAGTACATCATTCAGAGAGCTCAGACATTTAGAACAACTTTTCATATGAACAGATTCCAGTTGAGATCCTAGACCATCAGATTTGTAGAATAAGTAACAAAGAAGTTCCTTTGGTCACAGTTTTATGGCGAAACAAGTAAGTTGAGGGTGCAACTTGGGAAGTAGAACCAGATATGCGAGCCAAGTACCCTCATATTTTCTCCATAAGTTTAGATCAAGCTGAAGGTACTATTCTTTCTTAATTCAGCTCCTCTTTAACCAAAGATTCAACAATATAGCTATTCTCATTATGAGTCCAAGCATTCTCTGAAGTACTCAAAGTTTATGAAAACATAGGGTTAGTTTAGTAAATTATTTTAGTTATACATCTTCAATTTTTGTTATTTTCTTAGCCAAACTAGTGACATTCAAGGACAAATATTCCCAAGAGGGAGATATTGTAAGGCCCCACAAAATCTTCGTTATCTAAATACCTTAAATGAAGCCCAAAGAGTTCCTAGACTTAGAAAATCCATATAAGTGTTAGGATTTAGTTATTTCTAGGGCCTCAAAACTTTGAGGATGTTATTACCAACCTTCTCGCCCTTCAGTAGTTGATATTTTAGCTAATTCATGATTAGGGAAGTCAATAGGTGTTCCCGGATAAAATTTTTGGAATTTTTGGTCCACTTTAGACCACGTTTGGTGTCCCAACATAGTGGAACAATGTGATCTTGGCGTTCTGCAACGCCCATAACGTTGGTCAATTTTGTTGCAGGAACTACCAGTCAAAAATACTAAAGCTTGGTTCGATTATGGCACGGCGCATCTGTATCGCGTTGATGGAATCGATGCACCTCTTCTCCAATCGTATCAATGCCTATTTTTTATCATATCTTAAAATCCGCATCCAATGGGGAAATTTAGTGTTTTTCACCCACCCTCTATCAGTCATAACACGGGATTAAGGTCCCCAAATACCAAAATATAGTCTTCCTCTCTAAAATTCACCAAGAACACTCTAAGGTTTAAACCCAAAGTTCAAGAGAACTCAAACTTTAACTGTCACTTTTCCAAATTTCTTTAAGAATTGGAATCCCTAGACTGAGGGTTTCAAGAATCACCCAACAATAGTACGAATAGTATCTCAGAAGAAAGAGTTCATTCAAAGCTTTAAGTTTAAAGTATGTGAGATTTGAACAAGAACAATTCTTTCATTCTTATGCGCAAAGCTTTGATTTAATTAAAGAATTTTCATGTTTTCAAGTGTAATTTATGCCTAGTTTACTTTATTTTAAGTTTGTGAGAGAATAAAATTGTTCAATACTTAAATTGTGAAATTTCCCTATCTATTATTTTTTGAATTAAGATTATATCCCATGAATTTAATATTCATAACATGAATTGCTGTTTTCCAAGTGTTTCTAAGATAGTGTCACGAACTAAGTTTTATTGTGAAACTATAATCATTTAAGTTTTCATGTATTCGCATGTTTTAGAACCTAAGAGTAAAGTTTGAGATTTCATAAATTATTTTAATGATATCATGACATGCATTAAGTACTTTGTGATTTGACATGATTTTGAGTATCGGTTGTATGTCATGAATTTTAGTCTTGATATTCAAGAAGGATGGTTTTGAACAAGTTTGGTATTTAGGTCCTACTCTAAGAAAGGATTCCACACTGTTTTGATTCAAGTTAAAGGGAAGCATGGTTGCCTTCCGTTATGCACTTTTGTAGTGTTCAAGGTAGATTTTCCTTTAAGTTCTGATTCTAATTATGTGAGTAGTATTTATCACCGAGTTGGACCTGATTTCAAGGTCTCATGCCCCAGAACTACAAGCCACCGTAGATTTCATGTTCCAAGTGAGTTAAGCTAGTGATCACTAAAGTTAAGATTCTATTTCGATGGAAAGGGTAGAACATCTCTCTCCAACGTGGGCAATATGTTGAACTCCATCTTTCTCACAAGGTTTATGTCGGTTAGAAGAAACTCCGAAGTTTCCATAGAGTCCCAAAGTTCCATAATCATAAGTCTTTGAATTCCTAAAGATTCAAATAAAGTTCTTTATTCTCCATAAGATAAAAATATAAGTTTGAAAGTTATTGTTTTGAGATTTGTTTTTTTTTTTTGGGTTACAAGCTTTGAGAATAAGAGGAGAATACATATTTTAGAACTAAGTATAATGACTCATGGGATTCATAGTACATGTTTCATTGTTCATGGTTTATTAGATTTATATTTTTGACTTATTCAAACAATGTGAGTCATTCATATTTGCATGCATGGTTTCATAAAGAGTAATGATCTTATTTACTTAATACATACACCTTCATATACTCAGTACATCCTTAAAGTACTGATCCACATATACGTCTATGTACTACATTGTCTCATAGTGTAGGTTCAGGTGCTCATTCTTAGCCATGACAGTGATTCCCGAGTACCTTTGTCTACACTCTGCAATTGGTGAGTCCTTATGGTTCGAGGACCTATTTCTCAAATTTTTAGTTTTGATATCAGTTGTTATGGTTTTCAGTTCAGTCAAGTCAGTTATGGGTTTTTCCTAATGACTCTCTAGTTCAGTAGTAAGTAGTGGCTTGTCAGACTAGACTAGTGGTTGAATTCCAGATTTTCAGTATTGATTTCTCCAATGATTATTTCAGTTATTTTAGTTCAGCTTTGTTATTTTATAGTGTTGTTGCTTGACTTATCTTTCCTAAAGTAGGTGTTAGAAGTAGTAACAGGCTCAAACGGTTAGCTTGGGGTTACTTGTTGCCTTAAGCACCATGTGACGTTCCAGGATGAGATTTCGAGACATTACAGTTTCCCATTATTTGGGGTGTAGTAGACTTTATTTCCTATATTTAGCATGATAATGCTTTAGAATACTCAGCGCTATGTAAAATTCTCTAGTTGCTCATACTTAGAGTAAATTTGCCTTAGTTGCTTATACTAGAGAAGGTCGCCTTTGATCCATTGGACTTTGCAATAGTTCTTGAGTTGAATATCTACCTTAGAGCTTATGATGGTGTTCTAAACATCTAAGAGTTTATTTAGTTACCATATCCTAGTTCGGGGTAAAAAATAACTTAGAAGGCATTTGGGGATTTAGATATGGGCTTGTTCACCCACCTTATGGCAAGACTTATGATAAGTTCCCTTGAACACTTACGCTTAGTGATCGACTAGAAAGTGGCCATTCTTTTTACTTGTTAGTTATTTGGAATGATATTCAAAATGATGCCCAAGTGACTTGGCCATTGTATGCCTTATTGGCTAAAGCTTATTCCAAGCTACAACGTATGTTATTGTGATTAACTATTGTTTGGGCTAATTATCGTTCTATTAAATGAGCGCTTAACTATTATATAACCTACACCATAAATGATGTTATTGATCACACTATGAATAAGCCATATATTATGGCATGATCTAGCCATGTTTCTTACTAATGATAAATTATCTCTAGGCCAATAGTAGGCCAATGAATATGCTACTAATGGACTTTTTTTGGGATATCTCTTATGGTTATCCCCATGGTATAAATGACTAAATTTTGGACTATGTAATAATGAGTCCTTTATTATACTATTGATTAATCCATGTCTATATCATCTATTAATCCATTGTTTAGGCTAATGTTCGAGCCATTATTGTACTATTGCCCAAGTTATGATCATACTCAATAATTACTCTAATAAATGATATTCGAAATCCTCCTTAGAGTCAATTTATGAAATGATGATGTTAACGGTGCTAGAAGGCATGCTTGTTTACTATAAGTAAAGATATTCTATCGATTATTTTTGTACTCAAGATACTTCTTTATATGATACTTATGCTAAAGCTTTTGCCACTTGTTATAAGTTCCATTATAACACAATGATGTTTTATATTATTCATGTTACATGTACATATATCTATTGATAAAGTTTCATTGATGATAAGCATTGGATTATGGAGGTATGCTCTTCTTCATTTCTCCTTTATATTTATTTACTTTAGGCCTCGTGGGGCTTGTCATTTACTTTATCCCTCATAGGGCTTGTTATTTACCTTAGACCTCATGGGGGTTGTTCTTTATTAATGATATTAATTTACATATTATGATTATACTGTGGTGATATCTTGATACCCGGCATGGCCGGAGGATATATGATCGTACCAGGCAAGGCATCAGGATATTATGATGATATAATGATACCCGACAAGGCTTGAGAATATTATGATGATATGATGATAGCCAAGAAGGCCGAAGGTGATGATTAGTTACCATTGATGACTATGTTTATAATCTTGATTAGTTGTTAAACAAGGATTTGTGGATTAATTTTGCTAGTTAATAAAAGAGGTTAATTGATAGGTTGATAGTGAACAAACGGTGATTGGTGGACTTTTGTTCGATGGTGGCTAGTAAAAATTATTTATTATTCGGCGAATATGGTCTAGTGGTGAATCTGCACTTGATATTAGATCTTGGTTAGTTGGTGAATAATGGTTAGTCTTTGACCCATGAATAGTTATTATGTGATAAATTACTGATATATATTAATAAAACGTTATATGATGATTAGAGAGTATTTGGTTTAGTAATAAGAGTTGGCTAAATAATAATGAGTGAATAGGATGTATTGACGAGATAAAAGTCTATATAATGTTATGTTTGTGGTTATTAGTATATTTTAATATATTAATAAATTATGATTATTGATAATGATTACGAATGTCGGAAAACATCCATTTGATGAAAATTATGGAAAACTTAGGATGATGAGAAAGTTTGGATATATTGACGTTTTGATTCTTTTATTATTCTCTTGGGTATACTCTTTGATGGTATGAGGTGTAGTGATTAGTTCATTACTTTAGGCACTAGTTAGTGTATAGGAGACAAATTAGTGCTTGTGTTAGCTTGTGATTGTATTTGTGTTGCTTTATGAGTCCAAATCGTTTAGTACTTATGCAGGATGGTATTGGCATGCATTGATTCCATATGATACATTGTTATTCCAATATTTAATACTTGTTATGTACGACGACATTGGTATGTGTTGATGCATTATGTTACATTGTTATTACCATATTTCATGCTTATTATGTTCAACCACATTGGCATGTGTTGATGCCTTATGTTATTGTATTATTCTGAATTGCTTACTTAACATATATAGGGATTGCTAGAGAAGATTCAGGTTCAATTTTGTACCTTGACTTAGTTATGATTATCTTAAACTTTATCATTCTTATATCATGATTTAGCTCAGTTGGCTAATGATGGCTACTTAGTACCCGTTGATTTGGTACTCATACTACACTTCTGTACCTTTTTGGTGCAGACTCGAGTATTAGTTATTGCCATTGATTGTGGTTCATGAAGAGATTGATTTCTGGTGATAGGGTGAGGTCTTGAAGTTTGAGTCACCCAATTTCCCTCTATCTCATGTTTTTAGTCTTTAGTATTTGAGATCGATGTTTTGACTATTCTAGCCTTAGATTTATTACTATTAGTTTCTCATGTGATTTTGGGTTTGGTATCATGTTTGACTATTTATTTAATCTAGAACCCTTATTTTGTAATTGATGTCCATAAATTTCACCTATGTTGGGCCTTTCTTATTTAATTAACCCACTTTGTTATCTCTAGGTTATAGTATTGGTTTAATTTTTGGAGGAAATTTATAGATGCTATCACGATTCATAAATCAGGTTGCGAAAAATTGGTATCAGAACCTAGGTTTCACTGATATTGTTTATACATGAGAAAGTATCTAGTAGAGTCCTGCAGATCAGAAAGTTGTTTGTTTCCTATCTTTGGGAGGCTATGGGACATTCTTAGGAGTTCTTCTCTTCTTTCACTCATATTGTGCGAAGAGTCTGAGTTAGTTTGCAGAATATTCTCTTGTCCTTTCTTTTCCACAGATCACCAGGGCATATGCTACCACTATATGTGATAAAGGCCCCAAGAATCTAGTATAGGTATCTTGTTGTTTGTCATACATGACCTACGGGCCATTAACAGCTTAAAGGTGTGTCCTCAGTTAGAGTACAGGATTGGCCGCCTTCGCCTGACCATATTTATGCACCTGAGCCAGAGATTCTTTTACCACAGCCAACGGTGGGCCTAGTACCAGCCCAGTATCCACCATGGTTATTTTTTAGTAGCACTCAGGGATGCCAATATCTGCGACTACCAGAGTTAAGATTTCTCCTGTACCGATGGTCTCCTAGCCAGTGGGAGCCTAGCCTACAATGTTCTCAAATAAAAAAAATATGTTGGGAAAATTCTTGAGGTTAACCCCACTATGATTTTCTGGTGTTCCTAGAGAAGATGCATATGAGTTCCTGACTGTATGCGAGGATAGGATTTGTGGTTTGGGCCTTGTTGAGACTTGTGGAATGGATTACACCCCAATTCATTAAGAATTGTCTGCTTGTCATTAGTAGAGAGGTTACATGGATTCTAAACCAGTTGAATCTTCTCTATTGTTATGGACTCAGTTCTTCGAGTTGTTTTTGGAGAAGTATATGCCTTGAAGTCTTAATGATTGACGAAGGGATTAGTTCTCCAGATTGGAGCAGGGCTCCATGATAGTTGCGAAGTATGAGATGGTAAGCTACTGACATGACCCAAACCCGAGCCTTGTCGCAAAGGGCATCTCGAGCACAATAAGGATAGAAGATCGGCCCATTAACTAAACTGAACAATCACATCAATCCACAAGTGTTGGATGAAGAACATATATCAAGATAGAGGAAACGAGACAAATAGTCATAACCTAAGAAGTGTCTAATCAGTCCATAAATGTCATATAATAAGCCAAAAAATCCAAGTACACAATCATCGACAAAACATTACAAATACAAAGTCAATAATATGCCCGAACATGCCCCAGACAATAATCAAAATCCAAGTCTAAAAAAAGTCTAGGACATAAGATAGAAACACCATAAAATGTATGACTTCCTAAAAATGAAAGCTCACCATTTCAAAGTCAACACATGAACCTCTTGAACACATTGTCACTACGCAGGAAGAGAAGAGGAATCTCAGGTCCCCATATTGCGTGAGGACATATCATTATGAGACGGCTAGTAGTTGGAGCGCTGGCATGTAACTCAATGGTAATGGTAAAATAGTGTTGTTATTCAAAACCAAGTCATACCATCATAAGAAATCACATCCATAGACATAGGCATATATGTACATATATAGATACAACATGTGGAAAGAAAGGGACAAGGCCTTAGCTTGTGTTTCGAAGTACCCAGTCATGAAACATGAAGTGGAAGACTCTAACCTCCCAATAACATAGGTTAGGAAGATTGAACTTCCATGTTATTTTACAAAATAGGACACTAACCGTAAACTGCCTTATTGAGCAAATGGACTCTAACCAAAAGCTATTTTAATAGACAAATGGACTCTAACCACAAGCCGTCTAATAAAGAAAGTGGAATCTAACCACAACCCATCGTGTCTGTTACAAGTCGACAGTAGGACTCTAACCCTTTGTTCTTACATTGACATTCACTCAATTCGACATTTAAGGACTCCAACCCACTGAGACAATTCAAGCCATCAAGGCTGCAATTCAACATCATTCAAGACCACAAGGTCTTTATGAATAATTTATCAATCATTCACTTTAATCGGACAATGCCTAAGTTTTAATCACCATTCGAGTCGAATTGTGGTCATCAAGACCTTTACCAATCCATTCATTATTAATTAGAATTCTTACACCAAGATTTAGTTCAAACCTTATTAAATTTAATGCTTAGGGACTCAAACCTTTTTTAACCAATCAAACCACCAAGGTTACCAATTAACTCATTACATGGCCAACAAGTACTTTACAAAGTAATTTACCAATCATTCTCACTCATTTTTACAAACACCTTGATGGCATACCTTTACCATGACCAAAACCAAAGTGAAAACCATAAAGATTAGGGTTACTCATGACCCATTTGTTAGACCACAATCGACAAGCACCCACATGTACAAACCATCACAAAAAAACATGTATGAATACAAATTAGTCTGACTAAACATTATTCAACCATATGTAACAAAACCCGCACTTTTTTGTTTTTCAAACCACCATTATAGAATAATAATAACACTATAATAAACGTGATAATTAAGAATAATGAGGCAAGATTCACATTCCATATATTAAAAGGTCCACAGAGAGATTCTTGACCATCAAGTCACTAGATAGCCTCCTTAATGAACCCTAGCCCCAATTTTTTTAGAGAAGTCTTTGAAAAGTGTTTTGGACAGTTTTGATCTTGTCCAAGAGAAGAATAAATGGCCAAACAATGTTATAAGCCAAGGGTCATAAAGGTTTACGAGTTGGAAATGTCAAAAATGTCCCTAACTTAAAAGCTGGAAAACATGCGCAGGAGGGTACGACTCACCCCCTTGACCCATACCCTAGGAAACGAGTGGTACCCTTACTTTTACCATAAATGTACCCTTGGACCCCATTCTGATCAACATATCACCACTCATGAAAAAGTTGTATCTTATCATACGAGTAGTACCCATCTTAGTCGTACCTTTGTCAGAATCATCTAGACCATACGCAAGACTCTATATGACTTGGCAATATACAACTTGTACACTATAATGCAATTGGTATGATGCTTAGTCGTACCTAGGGTAGAAACCAACCCAAACAAACTATCCAAATTATGAGAGAGGGACCCTAACCCATATCCCATCATGCGAGTAGTACCTTCTAGTCGTATGTTGTCCAGAATCTCCAACTAGGAATTTTTTCTAATCGACCCAAGCAAAGGTGTTTCAATTCTCCCTCACTTGGATCATTCATCCTCAAATGACGGGTAGGGCAAGAACAAGAACAAGATAACACATTATCATGCATTAAACTCACCTTTTAACCAAGTAAGAAAACAAAGACATACAACAGGATAAGAAAATCGATGCATACATTAAGCACGACTGTTCGGAATGGAGAACAAATTAAGATACTTTGACTTCATGTCCTCTTTCGCATCCAAAGAAGCTTCTTCGAACATTTGGTTCCTCTATAGAACCTTCAACAAATCCACCTCCTTAATTTTTAACTAGATAACTTTTTGATCCAAGACCTTCACCGAGACCTCATCATAGGACATAGAGTCTGAAATACCAACATCTTCCTATAGAACGATTAATGAGGGATCACCTATAAATTTTCACAATATGGACACATAGAATACCTGATGAATCAAGCTACAACCCAAAGGCAACTCCAACTCATAGGCAACATTCCCAACCCTCTTCAAAATTAAATATGGACCAATATACTGAGGGCTAAGCTTTCCTTTTTACCAAATCGCATCTCTCCGTATCATGAGAGATATCTTAGAGAATACCTAATCTCCAACATTAAAGTTGAAATCCCTATGCCTCATATCCGCATAGGACTTTTTGGTGTCTTTGAGCAGCTTTAAACCTATCATGAATTACCTTCACCTTCTCCAAGGCTTGGAAAAGCAAATCGGGGCCAAGAAATTTAACCTCAGAAACCTCATACCACCTACTAGGAGTACGACACTTCCTACCATACGGCGCCTCAAAAGGAGCAATACCAATGCTAGAATTGTAACTATTGTTATAGGAAAATTCAATCAAAGGCACATGGTCATATAAACTACAAACATAAATAATCACGCACACACGGAACATATCCACCAATGTATAAATGATCCTCTTCTCTTGTCTATTCATTTGTGGGTAGAAATCAGTACTAAGTCACACATTAGTTCCAAAACCTTTCTGAAGTGACATCAAAAAGTGAGATAAGAATGGAGTACCACGATCTGAAATGATAGAAATTAGAGCACCATGTAACTTAACAAATTCTGCAAGTATTACTTAGCATAATCCTCCACCAAAAAACTAGTCCTCACTGGTAAGAAGTGAGTGAACTTGGTCATCCTATCCACAATGACACAAATAGAATCATATTGGTTCAAACACTGGGAAGATCGATAAAGAAATCTATATTTATTATCTTCTGCTTTTATTCGGGAAACTAAATCTCTAGGTACAAACCCCCAAGTCTCAAGGGCTTAACTTTAACTTGTTGACACACCATACACTTAGCCATAAAGCTAGGTATATCTCATTTTATCTAATTTCACCAATAGAGCTCCCTAAGATCATGGTACATCTTTGTAGAACTCAGATGAATAGCATAATTATATCCATGAACCTTGTCATATTCCTTTCCCTTAATTTATCGATGTCAAGATCAAAAAACCTACCATGGTACCTCAAGATACCATCACCACCAAACGCAAAATTAACAACCTTTTGTTGACCCACATAACTCTTATTCTTCATCAAATTGGGATCCAACATTTTCTTTTCCTTGTTAAGAGATGACTGTGATACCTAATACACAAATATACCACTATTATCAAAGTCCATGAGACGAACTCAAACATTATCAAAATAGTAATTGTCCTTTACCAACTCCCACTTATACTAATCCACATAAGCTAAACTCCCCATGGATCATATTATGGGAGCATCAACAACCATGTAACCTTTACATGGATGGTAATGAAGACTCATATCATAGTCCTTCAGCAACTCAAGCCATCTCATTTTCTTGAGATTCAATCCTTCTGAGTAAACACATATTGAAGGCTCTTATGATCAGAAAAAATATCAACATGAACCCCTTAGATATAGTGTCATCAAGTCTTCAATGCAAATACCATGGCTAATAACTCCCACTCATGAGTAGGGAAGTTCTCCTCGTGAAATATCAATTGCCTAGAAGCATTGGCCACGACCCTACAATGCTACATAAATACATAACAAAAAACAAGAAAAGAAGTATCAGAATACACCATGAAACCATCATTAACCTTTGGCAAGGTCAAAACCAGAGTTGAAGTCAACTTATCTTCAACTTATAAAAACTACCCTCATACATATCCATTATAGGAACTACACCTTCTTCTGGGTCAACTTAGTCAATGAGGCATCTATAGTAAAAAAAAATTCCAGAAATCTCTTATAGTAGCTAGCTAGCCCTAAGAAACCACAAATATTAGTTGGAGTCGCAGGTCTAGCCCATTTTTTATTCAATACAACCTTTTGTGGATCGACCATGATCCCTTCATTAGAGGTAACATGACCAATAAAAGGCACAACCTTCAAATAAAACTCACTTTTAGTGAACTTGGCCCATAGATAATGATCCTTCAAGGTTTGCAATACAGCAAAGAGGTGATCAACATGATCCTACTTACTTTTTGAATAGACCAAGATGTCATCATGAAGATAATGAGAAATAAGTCTAGGAACAGACAAAACACCGAATTCATCAAATCTATGAATACTGCAGGGGCATTGGTCAATCCAAAAGATATCACTAGGAACTCATAATGACCATACCAGGTCCTAAAGGCAGTCTTTGGGATATCTAATTCCCTATTCTTATGCTGAGGATAACCTTACCTAAGATCAATCATAGAGAAACATTTCAAACCTTGAAGGTTATCAAAGAAATCATCTATCCTATAATTAGGATACTTATTCTGTATGTTTACCTTATTCAGCTGGTGACAGTCAATGCATACCTGAAGGGAACTATCCTTCTTGCACACAAACAACATAGGGGCAACCCAAGGAGACACACTAGAATGGATAAAACCTTTATCTAAGAGATCCTTCATTAGATCCTTAAACTTTTTTAACTCAATCAAAGCAAGTCTATATAGATAGATGGAAATAAGATAACTATCCAGAATAAGATTGATCCCAAAATTAATTTTCCTAAAGGGAGGAATACAAGGAAGATTGTCAGGAAAGATGTTGAGAAACTCATTAATCAAGGGTACAAATTTAAGAGAAGGACCTTCTCAGAGAAAATCTTTAACTCTAACCAAATTATACAAACACCCTTTAGAAATTAACTTTTGGGCTCTAAGATAGGAGATGAACCTCCCCTTAGGCACTAAAGAACTCCCTTTCCATACTATAATGGGCTCATTGGGGAATTTAAACACGACCTTACGGTCCAACAATCTAAGGAAGCATAGCATAAGTGTAAATAATATATTCCTAAAATAATATCAAAATAAACTAGATCTAACTCTATCAAATCTACTGAAGTTTATCTACCACTAATAGATACCACGCACCCCAGTAGACTCTTTCAACAACCAAAGAGTCTCCTACCATGGTAGAAATAGAAAAAAGAACTGACAGACACTGAGGACAAAACCCAAAGTGCACAGCTACAAATGGGGTCACATAAGAGAGAGAGGACCCTAGATTAAGTAAACAATACACATCACGGTATAAAAGTTTCAACATACCCATAACATCTTTAAAGGGTGCGTTAGAATTCTAGTGAATAGAAAGTGTATATAATCAATTTCGGCCAGTGCCTGTACTAGAAACAAAAGTAGAAGTAGATATAACACCCTTTGGTATAGGAGCAGATAAAGTAATAATAGGGGCCCTGTTGGCCCAAGAAGTGGCTAGAGAGTGGAACTCTTGATGCATGTGCCTAATTTGACCATATCTAAAACATCTATTCCTCTCCTTCTTATACTAGCTATGATAATATTCTCTCTAGAATATACAAAGAGGGTAGGTTGGTGCTGATTGGGCCTCACTAGCCTGAGACTGGTAACCTTGTGCCCTAGAAGAATTACCACTCTTAAAATGTCTATCTCCAGACGGCCTCGAGTAGGGACTAGTAGGAGTATAATTTGAGTTGGGACTCACCTATTTTTTCCTCTTGGACCACTTTCCACTAAACTTTTAGCATATACTTTGTTCAAAAAATTGAGACCTCTTACTCTACATTCCATCAATCCCAACTTGTTTCTTTTACTCTTCCTCCACTTAATGCATATACACAACCAATCTAGAGATATCTATGTCTTTGATCATTAAAGTTTCCTTACTCTCAAGGACCAACTCACATGACAGTCTCAAGAAAACTTATGCATTCTAGCCATCATGCTAGAAACCATCTCTGGAGCATACTGAGATAGTTGATGAAAATTTAAGAAATACTCTTTGACTGATATCTTAACTTGCCTCAGATTAACAAACTCCTTTGCCTTTACTTCCTAAAACTCCTAAGAATAGAAGCTATCCAAAAATGAATTAAATAAATCCTCCCACTAGGATGCCTTATCAATATAACCCCTATCCTGATCCAATTCTTCATACCATTGGTACGCCATATTCTTCAGCTGATAGGATTCAAACTCTACCCATTCCACATTAGTGGCATGTAAACTCTAAAAAAAACTTCCATCTCATCCAAATAACCTAAAGATCTTCCTTTACTTTAACACTAGTAAAGATTGGAGAACTCGAGGCCACAGAAGATGGATTAATAAATACACCACACACTACCTGAGAAGCCACCAACTGAGTAATCGTATGAATCAACTGAGAAATTTTCCATACATTATTTTATCCTGAGGAACTGGAAGGACTAGAGAGAACCAGTGGAACTCTAAGACCATCAAGAACTAGATCCCTTGATCGAGGCTGGACTCTATAAGTTAGACAAGCTCCATCTATACTATCCTCAATCAGGATAGAAATGTTTTCTTAAATATCAGATCTTCTTTAAGGAATGATCTTAAAGTCTTGAAAAAAAATTCTAATGATCCAATAACCTAGACTCTATATATCAAAATAGAACTACAAGAAAGAAAAATATTTCAAAATGCCTTATAGCTCCTGTCTTATAAGTGTGGAACCCTATGCACCCATAAAAGAGACTCTACTTTACATGGTTTTATATATACCCAATTGACCATGAACCTAGGCTCTACTAAAATGCTGACATGACTTAAACCCGATCCTAGTCATAATGGTTATCATAATCCCAACAAGGACTACAGATTGCCCTATTAAAGAAAATGAATAAACACATTAATCTGTAAGTGTTGAATGAACTCAAAATATATATCAAGATAGAGAAAATAAGACAAATAATCAAAATTTACAAAGTGTATAATCTGTCCATTACTGTCACATACTAAGCAAACATATCAAGCCCACAATCATCCACAAAGCCTCTACAAATTTGAAGTCAATAATATGTCGGGACATGCCCCAAATAATAGCCAAAAACCAATTCTAAAATAAATTTATGACATAAGATATAAAGATTATGAAATATATGCCTTCCGGAGTATAGAAGATCACCACTTCAAAGTCAACATACAAACCGCTCGAACACCTAATCACTACGTAAGAAGAGAAGAAGAAGCTTCAGTTCCTGTGTTGCTTGGGGGCATAGAGTCCAGAGATGGTAAGTGGTTAGAGCTCTAGCATGTAACTCAAGGGAATGGATAAAATAGTTTAGTTATACAAAACCAAGTCAAACAATCATAATCAAAGACATCCATATACATAGGCATATATGATGATGTATAGATACATCAAGTGGAAGAAAAGGGAATAAGTCCTTAGAATGCATTTGAAAGAACCCAATCATGAAACATAAAGTGGAGGAATCAAACCTCCCACTCATGTAGGTTAGGAATCCTGAACTTCCCAGTTATATTAAGCAAGAGGACACTAACCTCTACTCGTCTTATTATGCAATTTGACTCTAACCATAAGCCCTTTTATTAGACAAGTGGACTCTAACTACAAGCCATCTTATTGAGCAAGTGGATACTAACCACAAGCCATCGTGTCTATTACTAGTCGATATTGGGAATCTAACCCTTTGTCCATGCATTCACATTCACTTAGTTTGACATTTAAGGACTCTAACCCACATAGTCAATTAAAGCTATCAAGGCTACAATTCAACACCATGTATGACCACAAGGTCTTTATGAACTATTTATTAGTCATTCACTTTATTAGGCCAATGCTTTAGTTTCAATCACCATTCAATTCAAATTATGGCCATCAAAACCTTTACCAAACCATTCATTCTTCATTAACATTTTTACACCAAGATTTAGATCTAATGCAATTCACTTTCATGTTTAATGACTCAAACCCTTTTTAACTAATGAAATCATCAAGGTGACTAATTAACTCATTACATAAACAACAAGGCCTTTAAAAATTAAACTAGCAATCATTCTTACTCACTAACACATTTCCTTAGTTTGAAACACTATTAAGATGTGACTTATTATTCCTCTTGGACATTTTCACAAACACCTTGAGGTCATACCATTACCATGACCAAAACCAAAGCGAAAACCTAAATATAAGGGTTACTCATGACCCATTTATTTGGCCATAATCAAAAAGCACCCATATCTGTAAACCATCACCAAAAATATGTATGAACATAAGTTAAACTAAGAGTAAACATTATTCAACTATATGGAACAAAAACCTTAATTTTTATTTTTTCAAACCATCTTTTAAGAATCCTAATCACACTATAAAATAAGTGATATTTGAGAAATAGTAAAAAGGGGAGAGTCACATTGCTTATACACAAATATCCATAGAGAGATTCTTAGTCTTCAATCCCCTAGATGGCCTCCTTGATGAACCATAACCCCAATCTTATTAGGGAAGTTCTTGGAAAGTGTTTTGAAATTTTTAGATCTTGTACAAATTAATAATAAAGGGATAAACAATGTTATGTGATGTGGGTCATATGGGTTTAGGGGTGGAAAATTCTAAAATGTCCCCATCTTAAAATCTAGAAAACACATGTAGGAGGATACGACTCACCCCCTTGACCCATACCCAGAGTATAAGTGGTACACTTACTTATACCCTAAGCCTCCCCTTAGACCCCCATACTAATCAACCAACGACCACTCATGACCATGTCGTATCTTAACATACAAATGGTACCCATCTTAGTCGTACCTTCATCAAAATCATCTATACCATACTCAAGAGACCGTACGACTTGGAAACATAACACATATACACTATCATATGATTGGTATTATGCTTAGTGGTACCTAGGAAAGAAACTAAACCAAACACACTGCCCAACATACAATAGAAAAAGCATAACCCATACCCTGACATATGACCAATACCTTCTAGTTGTACTTGTCCAGAATCTCCAGCTTGGTAATTTTTGTAAGAGACCAAAGCTAAGTTATTTCAACTTTATTGTTAGAGGGTTAAGGATTTCTATTCATATTTCTTCTAAGATTACATATTCTCATCATTTACCTTTTTTCCTTAAAGTCAGCCGAGTAGACCTATTCAGGCATCTCTTTAGATCACTGATGGAGGTCAGCGTAATACCCCATACTTTTTCTTAGCTAATTTCATCTTAAGAATATCTAGTATTAGATTTTAAATTGAATGATGGTTATTCCATGATGAAATTCCAATATTTTAACTTTTTTCCATGTGGAAAATTCAATAAGCTTTTCATCGATATATGATTCACCCAAATCCGATAATCGAGTTTGAAGTTACGACTATTTTAAGTCCCGTTGTAAAATAATACAATATTAGTAAGTGGAGTGCTGTGCCCCAAGAGGAAATGGAATTTGCCAAATTCTAGTATGGGTCCATGATTATGGCACATTATGCTAGGGCCCAAATTTAGAATTGTCCTTTTCCAGTGTCTTAGCACGATTTCCTTCGTGTCGTGCCAAACTTCTGGGTCATAAAAGAAGGGACAATGCAGTGGCTCCACATCGCGCCATCCCTTAATTTCTCAAATGTCAATTTCTAGTGACATGGCGTGATATTTCCATACCGCGCTCGGGGCACAGTTCAGGAAAATTTCACTCAAATTAAATGATGTGTCCAGGGTTTAAAGGGTCAATTACCTACCCCTATTTAAACCCAATAACACGTGATTTAGTTATTCTTTACCCAAAATATAATATTTTCTTTAAAGTTTCTCTCATGAAAAAGATAGGGTTTCTATTGGGGATTTAAATTCAAGAAGGTTTCACTGTCAATCTTCACAAAATCACAAATGAAATTATGCATAGTTTTCATTCATGGACTCCTTTCATCTATGAAGCCTAAGAATCGTTTTTCTAAATTCAAGTTATGGATTCATTTACGAATTTTATGTTGGGGTTTTTTTGTTTATGTTAAGAATGATTAGTTGAATTCAAATCAATGTTGGGTGATCAATTTTATGTGGAATTGATCTATATAGATGTATATTCATATGAACCTGTGAATAAACCTTAGATGATGAAATTAGAGATGAATCACGATGATTAATTGATGTATAATGCTGTCTAAATGTGCTATGCCTACCATGTGGTTGATTAAATGCCTAGATAAAGGAACAATGCCCGACTAGTATGATTATCATTAAAATCTCCAAGTATATACAATTTATGCCTATCACATGTTTTGATGGAATTCTTCTATAAATGTATTATAGATTATGATGTTAGTTATATGTTCAAGTAAGTTATGCTTGGTCAGTTTCCTTCCATTGAGTCCTGGGGGTACTTTAACCCGAAACATTAGCTATGTACCTAAAGCCAAGTCATGTTTTCACGATACTCTCAGTCAAGTTATGAATCCTTAGACTTCAGATAGTCTTATGACTCCAGAAAAATCTCTATGATCTTATGACTCAGTTAGTTGTTAGATATCAATTGTATTACGTCAGCCAATGGAATTTACTAACTCAGTTCATGTTCATTTCAATAAATTATGTTTAGTGTCTATTCAGATAGGAGTAGAAATTATCACCGACTGAATCCGAGGATGAGAACTCACCTGTTATATGAGGGTGTGATTTTTAGAAGCAATCTTTACGTTCTAGAATTATATAGCCAGCATAGGTTTAGACATAATGGCCTACTATATGAGGGTAGATGAGGTGGCTTAGCCTACTATATGATTGCTCCCACCGTTCTCACTAGAGTTACCTATTATATTAGGGTCACTCACATGTTGTCCTTACCAGTGGTACGGTAGTGACACCCTTTCCAATCAAGGCATAGATTGTACCCCAATTCAGCTATAATGCATCATTTGGGGCATGTCAATTAGATGACTACCTCCCACAATCTCAGTATTAGTCTCAGTAAAAGAACTCAAATAGTTCTTTAGAATTTAGGGCTGTCGGATACGGTCAACACAGACACAGTATGTAACTCAGATAGTTCCATTAGATTTAGGACTATCACATATAGTCACTCCTGTTATCAGTTATACTTAGATTCAGTAATCATGTTATCACAGTATTAGTGTAAGTTGTTATGCCTCATGCATGTATTCTCACGCTCATGATAGTTAGTCAGTTATTATTATTATTTATGCATATAAACCCTATGCATTCATTCTACCACACATGCATACGATTACATTGAAAGTACTGACACATTTGTGAAATGGTGTCTTATACCATAGGTTCAGAGACATGAGATCTAGATCAGCAGTAGATTCCAGTTTCAGCAGTTAGAGTTAGAAGTGAGTCCTCATCATTCAAGGACCTAATTATTCCTTATTATCTCATTAACTAGTTTATTAGTGGGAGTTAGTTGAGGATATATCCCATCAACTCCTTAAATAGATTATTCAGACGTAGAGGCTTTCAGACTAGATGTAGACTATCGTGTTTCAGACTTCAGTATTTATAGTTTTGTTTTGGGTATTGTATTACCCCACAGATGTTATCTCATCCATGTTACATTTAGAATTGAATCTTAAGGTCTTTTAGTGTATATTTCTGAATTATTCAATATTTTATGCAGTATACAAGTACAAATATCATTCATGGGTCACATTATGGTCCTTCGGGGTCATGAGCACCATGTAGTACTCCAGGTACTAGATTTGGGACATTAAAAACTTGGTATCAGAGCCTAAGCTTCAATAGAGTCCGAGGATGTATAAAAGCCTCATCTAGTAGAGTCTTGCACATGGGTGTATTGCGCGCCACATTTTTGTGCAAGAGGCTATGAGATGTTCAGGAATAGTTTCCCTTCTTTCAATATTCATGTCATGCCAGTGAGTATAATCCCAAGTTAATCTCTCAGTCTAATCTACTTCTTCTCTTTATTTAAGAATATGCCTCCTAAGAGAAGAAATTAGTCAACCCCTCAACCCGAAGAACCTTTGGGTGATTATGTTTCTCATGCGGTGTTTAAGACAGCATTTGCCACTCTTTCTCAGTCAGTAGCTACCCATAATGAGTGACTAGATATTGTTTCGGCCAACCCAGTGACCAATTCAGTTGCAGCTAGGATTCGGGACTTCACCTGAATGAATCCTCTATCCTTCCAAGGTCTAAAATAGATGAAGACCCATAGGAATTCATTGATGAAGTTTAGAAAGTAACAGGCATCATGGGAGTGAATACTATTAAGAGTGTTGAGTTAGCTGCATACTAGATGCAGGATGTGGCTCATACTTGGTTCAAACAGTAGAAGTTAGAAAGTTCAGATGATGCAGTTCCTATAGAGTGGGAGGAGTTTGTCACTACATTCTTAGATAGATTCTTTCCCTAAGAGCTTAAAGAGTTGAAGGTGCTAGAATTCATCAACTTCAGGCAGGGAAATATGACGGTGAAAGAGTATTCTCTTAAGTTTACTCAATCAGCTAGATATGCCCCTCATGTGGTTGCAGATAGCAGGGCAAGGATGAGTAAGTTTATTTCAGGGGTGAATGATAGTGTGGTTAATGAGTGCATATTTGCCATGCTAAATAGTGATATGACTTTAGCCAGGCTTATGACTCATACTTAGTAGATTAAGTAGAAAAAAGATTATGAAGAGGAAGAAATTGAACAGGAAAGCTAGGATAGGTAGCTTTAATTTTAGTCAGTGTAAATTAGAAGGAGGAAACCATTCTCAATTTCTTCCTAAATCATCAGTTCTAGCTCCTTCTTTAGCCAGTGCTCTAATTACTAAGTTCATAGAGGTTAACAAAGATAGAGCGCCAGGCTCTAAGACCCCAAGAAGTATTAGCAGTGCCCTCACCTATCCTCTTTACCAAACTTATGGCAAGCACTATTAGGGTATTTGCAGAGCTGGCAATGTTATTTGTTTCAGATGTGGAAAGACACAGGACACAGAGTCAGAGATTGTCCTCAACCAAGTCCTCAGCGTCAATAAAATCACTTCTCAGCTCAGTTCGGTAGCCCAAATTAGTAGGGTGCCACCTCCAGTGCTACTAGTGGGCAATACCTAAATCGTCTCTATGCTCTTTAGTCTATACAAGATCAGGAAAATTCTCCTAATATAGTTACTGGTATGTCACAGATCTTTCATGTGCATATTTATGCTTTGCTAGATCTAGGAGCTTTTTTGTCTTTTTTTACTCCATATATAGCAGGAAATTTTAGAATCAGTCCCAATATCCTAGCAGAGGCCTTTTCAGTCTCTACCCCAGTGGGTAAAACTATCATAGCCCAATGGGTATAAAGGAACTTCCCGATTATGATATTTGGGAAAGTCACTTCAGTAGACTTAGTCGAATTAGCAATGACTGATTTTTATGTCATTCTTGGCATAGATTGGCTTCATTCCTGCTATACCACAATCGACTGCAGAAAAAAAATAGTCCAATTTTATTTCCCAAATGAACTTGTCCTTCAGTAGAATGGTAGTGTATCCGCTTTTAGGGGTTAACTTATTTCCTACCTTCGAGCAAGGAAAACGATATCTAAAGGACGTTTCTCTTATCTCATTCAAGGTAAGGAAAATAGTTTCAAAACTCCCAGCCTTGAATCGGCTCAAGTAGTGAATGAACATTTAGATGTCTTTTTTGAAGATCTTCCAGGAATTCCTCCTGAAAGGAAAATAGACTTTGGCATCGATCTTCTTCCAAATACTAAGCCTATCTCTATTTCACTATACAGAATGGAACCAGTAAAACTCAGAGAACTGAAAGAACAATTGAAGGATATCTTAGATATAGGATTCATCCAGCCCAGCTTTTCCCCATTGGGTGCTCCAGTATTATTCATATGTAAGAAAGATAGTTCTCTCAGAATGTGTACATACTATCGCCAACTCAATAAGGTCACTTCCAAGAACAAGTATCCTCTCCCTAGAATTGATGAATTATTTGACCAACTTCAGGGTGTCAGTTATTTCTCTAAAATAGATCTCAGATCTGGTTATCATCAACTCAGAGTTATGGAATGTGACATTCCGAAAATAGCTTTCCAAACTCTCTATGGTCACTTTGAATTTCTAGTCATGTCATTTGGTCTAACCAATGCCCCAGCCACTTTCATAGACTTGATGAACCGTATGTTCAAGAAGTACTTAGACATGTTGGTCATAGTCTTCATAATGATATTTTTGTTTATTCTCGTAGTGAGTATGATCATGCAGACTATCTCAAGACAGTACTTTAGCCTCTCGGAGATCATAAGCTTTTCACTAAATTTAGTAAGTGTGAATTTTAGCTAAGGACAGTAGCATTTCTTGGTCACATCATTTTCGGTGATGGCATTAGAGTTAATCCTCAAAAGACTGAAGCAATAAAAAACTGGCCAAGACCTATCTCTCCATTAGATATCAGGAGTTTCTTTGGTTTGTCTGGCTATTCCAAATGGTTTTTTGAAGGATTTTCATCTATTGTATCCCCTATGTCCAGATTAACTCAGAAGATAGTCAGTTTTCAATGGTCAGATCCTTACGAGAAGAGTTTTCAGGAGGTGAAGACTCGAATTACCTCAGTCCCAATCTTAGCTCTTCCAGATCTTTCAGATAGGTTCATGGTGTATTGTGATGCATCCAGATTAGGTTTAGGTTATGTCCTCATGAAGCATAGAAAGGTCATATCCTACACCTCCAGATAGCTTAAACGCTATGAGAGGAATTATCCTACTCATGATCTTTAGTTAGCAGCCATAGTCTTTGCCTTGAAGATTTGGAGGCATTATCTCTACAGAGTTCATGTAGATATCTTCATAGATCACAAGTCTTCTGTATGTATTTTCTCAAAAAGATCTCAATCTTCGTCAGATAAGGTGATTAGAACTCTTGAAAGATTATGATATGAGAGTCCTCTATTATCCAGGCAAGTCCAACGTAGTGCTCGATGCTCTCAGTAGTCTATCCATGGGTAGTGTTTCTCATGAGGAGGATAGTAAGAAGAAGTTATCTCAAGAAGTCCATCAGCTTGCCAGACTAGGCATTTCCTTAGTCAATTCTTTAGAGGGTGTTGTATATGTTCAGAGTTGTTTAGAATTATCTCTAGTTTCTGAGGTTAAAGAAAAGCAAGATAGAGATCCCAGCCTTGTCAAGTTGAAAGAGTCATTTCAAGATTAGAGTGTAAAGGTTTTCTCTCTAGGGGAAGATAGTGTTTTATGTTATCAGGGTCGTCTCTGTATTCCAGGTATAGATGGATTAAGGCGGCAAATTCTTCCAGAAGCACATGGTGTGCGGTACTTTATTCATCCAGTAGGCACAAAGATGTACTGTGACTTATGGGAGATTTATTGGTGGAGTGGGTAAAGAGAGATATTGTAGAGTTTTTTGCTAAGTGCTCTACATGTATGCAAGTTAAGATAGAGCATCAGAAGCCTAGTGGGTTTATGCAGGAGTTCAGTATTCCTACTTGGAAGTAGGAAGTTGTGAACATAGACTTCGTGATGGGTTTGCCTCAAACTCGTCATCAGCACGATTCAGTTTGGGTCATTGTACATAGAATGACTAAATCAGCCAATTTCCTTCTAGTTCATACCTCTTATTCAACCAAAAATTATGCCAAGCTCTAAATCAAGGAGCTGGTCAGATTGCACTGTATTCTGTTGCCTATTATCTTAGATAGAGTTACCTAGTTTACCTCTCACTTTTGGAAAGCATTCCAAAAGGGTCTTGGTACCCAAGTTAATCTTAGTAGAACCTTTCATCCTCAGATAGATAGTCAAGAATAAAGGACCATTCAGTCCTTAGAAGATATGCTAAAAGAGTGTGCAATTGATTTCAAGGGAAGTTGGGATTACCACTTACCTTTGAATAAATTTGAATACAATAACAACTATCATTCTAGTTTTCGGATAGCTTTATTTGAAGCACTCTATGGTAGGAGATATAGATCTCTAATTGGTTGGTTTGAAGCTAGTGAGGCCTCAGTCATAGGGCCTGACTTAGTATTCGACGCCTTAGAAAATGTTTAGTTGATCAAAGAAAGACTCCAGGCTGCTCAGAGCTGACAGAAGTCTTAAGTAGATGTTTGTAGAAAAGATCTCGAGTTTGAGATTGGTGAATATTCCTATATAATGATCTATCCCATAAAGGAAGTAAAGCGGTTCTGCAAGAAAGGGAAACTTAGTCCCCGATATGTCAGTCCCTTCAAGATTCTCAATCATTTCGTCATGGTAGCTTATGAGGTCGAATTTCTTTAAGATCTAACCTCAGTTCATCAAGTCTTTTATGTCTCTTTGCTCAAGAAGTGCATAGGTGACCCATCAGTTGTAGTCCATATTCAGAGAATTGATGTTCAGAACAGTCTCTCTTATAAAGAGATTCTAGTCATAATCTTAGACTATCAGACTCACAGATTGAGGAACAAAGAAGTCCCTCTAGTTAAATTTCTTTGGAGAAATCATTCCATCAAGGGAGAGACTTGGGAAGTAAAAGTAGACATGCATACCAAGTATCCTCACCTATTCTCCACCAACTTAGATCAAGCTCAAGGTATTTAGTTCTCCTTAAGCTTACTCAGTTTAATGATCACTGTCCATCAAAAACTTGGTATTTATTTTCATGTTCATGTTCCCAGTATAAACTTGATATCAATTACCATTGCATATTCAGTCATGCATTCATGTATCAGTACAGTTATTTGATTATGCATCAGAAATGTATTTTCATTATGAGAAACTTAATTCCTCGAAACATTCAGTCATGCATTCATGAATTAATTAAACATGCATCAGATATGTATGTTCAGTATTATATGTTCAGCTTGTCAGTCTTGTCAGTCATAAGATCATGTTCCAGTTATTCATGTTTAGTATGTACATTAGTTGCCTTTTCTTCCCTCTAAGTCAGTCTTATTCGAGGATGAATATTCTCAAGGGGGAGATATTGTAATACCCCATACTTTTTCGTAGCTAATTTCATCTCAAGAATGTCTAGTGTTATCTTCTAAATTTAATTATGGTTATTTCCTGATGAATTTCTAAAATTTTAAGTTTTTGTCATGTGGGAAATTTAATGAACTTTCTATCGATATAAGATTCATCCAAATCTGATAATCGAGTCAGAAGTTATGACTATTTTAAGTTTCAATCATAAAACAATGCCATATTACTCAGTGGTGTGCCGCGCCATAAGAGGAAATGACATTTGTCAAATTCCAGTATGGGTCCGTGATTATGGCGCGTTGCGCCAGGGCCTAAATTCAGAATTGTCCTTTTCCAGTGTCTTAGTGCAATTTCCTCCATGTCATGCCAAAGTTCTAGGTCATAAAAGAAGGGACAAGGTAATGGCTCCACATCGCTCCAACCCTCAATTTCCCAATTGTTAATTTCCCTGACACAGCACGATAATGCCGCATCGCGCCAGGGGCCTAGTTCGGGAAAATTTTACTGAAAGTAAATGATGCATCCAGGGTTAAAATGGTTAATTTTCTACCCCTATTTCAAGCCAATAACATGTGATTTAGTCATTCTTCACCCAAAATATACTATTTTCTCTCAAGTTTCTCTCATGAACAATCTAGGGTTTCTATTGGGGATTCAAATTCAAGAAGGTTTCACCGTCAATCTTCACAAAATCATGAACCAAGGTATGCATAGTGTTCATTCATGGACTTCTATCATCCATAAAGTCCAAGATTCCCTTTTCTAAATTCAAGTTATGGATTTCTTTATGAATTTCATGTTGGGTTTGTTTTGTTTATGTTGAGAATGATTAGTTGAATTCAAATCCATGTTGGGTGATCAATTTTATGTGGAATTGACTTGTATCGATGTATATTCATGTGAACCTATTAATAAACCCTAGATGATGAAATTAGAGAAGAATCATGATGATTAATTATTGTATAATGTTGTCTACATGTGCTATGCCTAGCATGTGTTTGATTAAATGGCTAAATGAAGGAACAATGCCCAACTAGTATGATATCATGAAATCCCCATGTATGTACAAGTTATGCCTATCATATGTTTTGATGGAATGCTTCTATAAATGTATTATGGATTATAATGTTAGTTACATGTTCAAGTAAGTTATGCTTGGTCAGTTTCCTTCCATTGAGTCTAGGGGTACTTGTACCCAAAACATTAGCTGTGTACCTAGAGCCATGTTATTTTTCACAATGTTCTCAGTCAAGCTATGAATCCTTAGACTTCAGATATCCTTATAACTTAGGAAAAATCTCCATGATCTCATGTCTTAGTCAGTTTTTAGATATCAGTAGTATTCCATCAGTCAATAGAATTTAGTAACTTGGTCCATGTTCAGTACAATAAATTATGTTGTGTTTATTTAGATTGGAGTAGAATTAGCATCGAGTGAACCCAAGGATGGGAACTCACCTGTTATATTAGGGTGTGATTCTTAGAAGAAATCCTTGCATTCCAGAACTATGTATCAAGCATAGGTTGAGACATCATATCCTATTATATGAGGGTAGATGAGGTTGCTTAGCCTGCTATATGAGGGTTCCCACCGTTCTCACTAGAGTTACCTGTTATATCAGGGTCATTCACGTGTTTTCCTTACCAGTGGTGCAGTATTGACACCCTTTCAATCAGGGTATAGACTGGACCCCAATTTAGGTATAATGCATCATTTGGGGCACGTCGGTTAGATGACTACCTCCCACAATCTCAATATCAGTTTCAGTATAAGAACTCAGATAGTTATTCAGAATTTAGGGCTGTTAGATACAGTCAACTCAAACACAGTACGAAACTCAGATAGTTCTATCAGATTTAAGACTGTCAAATATAGTCACTCATGTTATTAGTTATATTCAGATTTAGTAATCATGTTATCATAGTTTTAGTATCAGTTGTTATGTCCCATGCATGTAGTTTCATGCTCATGATAGTTAGTCTATTATTATTATTGTTCATGTATATGAACCCTCTGCATTCAGCCTACCTCACATGTATACCAATAAAATTAAAGTACTGATGTATTTGCACTATGGTGTCTTATACCATAGGTTTAGAGACACTAGCTCCAGATCAATAATAGATTCATGTTTCAACCGTCAGAGTTAGAAGTGAGTCCTCATCATTCGAGGACCTGATTATTCCCTATTACCTCATTAACTACTTTATTAGTTAGAGTTATTTAGGGATATTTCCCATCAACTCCTTATTCTGATTATTCAGATAGTAGAGGCTTTCAGACTAGATGTAGACTATCATGTTTCAGACTATAGTGTTTTCAATTTAATTTTGGGTGTTGTATTACCCAACAGATATTATCTCAGCCATGTTATGTTTAGTATTGAACCTTATAGCCTTTCGATGCATGTTTCTACATTATTCAGCATTTTATGCAGTATACAAGTACAAATATTTGTCATGGGTTAGCTTGTGGTCCTTCAGGGTCATAAGCACCATGTAGCATTCTAGGTACAAGATTTAGGTCATTATAGTCAGTCTAGTGCTTGAGATAGCCCTAGTAAGGGCAACGGCCAGTCTTTAAGGGGTTTATTTTTGGTCTGGCTTGATATGGTGATCATTCTATTAAGTTGAATCCTTTTATTTTGGCTATACCCAGGTTTATTTATTTAATTATATACTATTTTCTTATTATTTACTAAATTTCCCTAGTATGGGGTGATGGTTGGTTCATCTTAGAGTTTTTCTCTGTTATAGTTGTTGACCCCTCGATTAAGGTGGATGTCATAGTCACGTAGGTGGTTTTTAGAATACTCAAGGAAGTTCTCAAATAGAAAGGAAAAGAGGTCGGCCAAGTGCAGAGCCAGATGGTGGGCATGGTTAGTTGTATGCAGCATGTCCTAGTCCCGAGGCTTATATTTTAAATGCTTTCGTTATAGGTATCATATTTATATACCGCTAGTCAACGCTTGGTTTATTAGTTCTTATATTTACTTAGTCTTATATATCTACTTATTGTGAACCATGTCTTGAGTTTTCTATTAATTTATTATCTTTGCACTTACTTGTATCTACTCTCATTAGTGATTCTTTAGAAGTGGATTGAGAAATCCAGATCATTTATTTTGGCTATCAATGATGTTGATACTTATGTTGACCTTATTTTTCTTGATTTGTAGATTCTTATTTGATTGTGGGCATGGATAGATTATCTCATTATTAAGAAGTCTTTGATTGTTTTTCCTAGATGGTTACCTGAGACATGCCTAGTGTTCCCCCATCTGTGTGGCAGATAATGGCTAGTTTTGAGCTAATAGGGATTATATCATATTTTAATACTAGGATACTTATGTGTAGGGGTTGTAAGTCTTATCTTATATATGTTATGATGCTAGTATTGATAACCAGTAGTTTGACTCTTTTCTTACTATTTGTGAGATTTATTTTGTGTTCCCTACTAACCTTCCTGGTATTCCCTGTGTCTGTGATATTGAGTTTTTTATTGACCTCAAGCCTGAGAACCAACCTATTTTTGTGTCACGTTACCATATAGCTCTTGTCTATCTTAGGGAGCTAAATTTTTGGCTTTAGGATCTTCTTGCTAAGGGTTTTATTAGATCAAGTATATTCGATTGGGGTGCTTTTGTATTGTTTATGAAGAAAAAGAATAGTTTTGTGTACGTTTATTAGTTAAAGGTAGACTAATAAGGTGTTGGTGAAGAATAGTTATCCTATGCCTCGTATCAAAAAAAATTTTAACCAGCTTTAAGGTGCAGCTTTATATGAAAAGAGATGTCGTTCTTCGGTTGGATGGGTTAAGAGTTCTAATGTTAACCCCCTTAGTGTAGATATGCTTTAGGGGTAATTGGATAGAGTCAGGGTGATTCCGGACAGATTAAAAGAATCTCAAAATAGGCAGAAGACCTATAGAGACCTTCGACTTTGTGCCTTGAGATTTGGAGTTGGTGATTATGCATTCCTCTATATTTCTCCAATAGATGGAGTGATGGGGTTCAAGCGGATAGGTAAGCTCATTTTGACATATGTTGAACACTTTAAGACTCTCCACTCAGTTGATGAGGTAGATTTACCTCTTGATTTTTCTTCTATACATCTATTTTTCCAAGTCTCTATATTGCGGCAATTTAGTCATGAACCTTCTCATGTGCTCAGATAGGACTCGGTCTAGTTGGATGAGCGTTTGGCCTTTGTTAAGGAACTTGTGCTTAGCTTGTCTAGTGACGTAAGATGATTGCCTACCAAAAAAATCCAGGTTGTTAAGGTTCAGTGGAGGCACCTCTGAGTAGAGGAGGCCATTTGGGATAAGGAGAGCGAGATGCAGACCCAGTATCCTACCTGCTTGAGACATTGGGTATATTCTACTTCTTAACTTTCAGGGATGAAAGTTCCTTAGTAGTTGATGTTGTAATGACCCTCCAGGTAATTTTTTGTGTTCCTGCTTATTATTTTCCATTAAAGCTTCTCCATAGCAGCCTCAAGACATTTATGACTTGGTTACTAGGCAGTTCATTTGTTTTTTTAGATCCAAATCTCCATTTAGAAGTGTTTGTCAGTTCAAAATCGACACCGAGTGAAAACTCTATATAAAAAAGCATTAATTTAAATTCCAACTACACTAGTAGCTCCAAAATATAAATACTAGTCTAGGTAGACATTTGGATCAAGTCCCAGCACACCCGACCACATTATGACTTATTAATTGGAAAGTTGAAAAACCAAAAGATTAGGTGTGGGACCTACATTTGGTCTAAAATATCTTTGATAGAAAATCCGACTTTGTCATCATGTCTGAAATGTTGAAATTATTATGGTTACACAGTTTATTTTAGAAAATCAGAGTCCAAATGAGTTTCGGAGGTAAAAAATAAGTTTTGACTTTGGTTGTACCAGACATGGAGATATATCCCCTATGATAGCGATCACAGAACCTCAATTCCTGGAGGGGCTATAAATAGGACCCTTAGTCATGAATTTGGCCATTTTCACTTCTCCTTGATATATAAAAACCTTAGAAAAAGGTGTTAACTTCAAATTGAGTCTTGAGATATGAGTTGGTAGCTTTTTGATCATATATTTTCGTAATTAACAATGGATTTGAGGTAAAAATCCTTTATTTCAAATATTTAATTTCTTCATTATATAAAAAAAACAAATAGTTTGAGGGATTGAATTTAGCCCAAATAAGCTTGGTTTTCTCTTGTTTCTTGAGAGTTATGATTCCCTAATAGTGAATGAGCATTGGGTTGGTCTCAAAACTCTGTTTCCATATGTGGGACCCACATGGGGGGATTTGGTATCATTTTTTGACCCAAATAACAATGGTGAAATATGAGTATCAATATTTTCATAATGATGTGTAGATTGTATTTTTATAGCTTTGCACCTTGTAGAAATTTCTCAGTAGGTAAAAGAAAAGGTTTAGTGGATTGTTGATTATTTGTCGAATTTAGGGTAGGCTAGGCTTACTCCTTGTTCGATTGAGATATGTTATAGTATTATTGTGATATCTTGTTAGATTGTGATAGGTTTTCTGTGTTAGATTGATGAGATGTAAGACTTTGGTTAGTTGGACCATTTTAGGCTATGTGAACCTTAGAGTTCAACAACTTGACTTATTTGCCATTATTTTATGTGGAATAGACTTCATTACCAAGTTTAGAATTAGAATGCATTAGAATACTAAACCTTAGGTAAAATGCTCTAGTTGCTCATATTTACAGTAAACTGGCCTTAGTTGCTTATGCTAGAGAATTTCCTTAGCTCTATAGGACTTACTAAAAGTGCTTGAATAAAATATGTAACTTAAGTCTTAAGGTGTCTTGGTATACATCTAAGAGTTGATTTACGTACTATGGCAGTACAACGTAGAAATTGACTTAAAATCTATTCAGGGTTTACCCACCTTAAGGTAGGACTTATGATTAGTTCCCTTGAACTCTTACGGTTAGTAATTGACTAGAGAGTTCCCTATTGAGGAAATACCAATGGTTATTGGCACTTTTTGGTTATGTGGAATGACATTGAGAATGATGCCCTAGTGACTTGGCCTTTGTATGCCTTAATGTGTAAAGCTTATGTCAAGCTACTAGTTATTTTATTGTGATCAACTATTATTTGGGTTAATGCACCTCCTATTAAATGAGCCCTTAATAATAATATGGCCTAAGCCATAAATAATATTATTGACCATTATATGAATAAGCTATATATTATCTCATGCTCTACCCACTATTCATAGTAATGATGAATTAGCTTTTGGCTAATAATTGTCAAATGAATACTCAACTAATCGGCCATTGTTTGTGATATTGCTTTTGGTTATTCCCATGGAATAATTAACCAGATTATGGATTATGTAATGTTGATTCCTTGATTATACTCTTGATTAAGCTACATCTACATTATTAATCAAGCCAGTATTTAGTCTAGTGTTTGGACCGTTACTATGCAATTGCCAAGTTATGATCATTCTTTATAATTACGCTAATAAATCATATTGGAAATCTTTCTTTGTGTAGATATTAGAAAGGATGGTTTTAATAGAGCTAGAAGGTATACTTGCTTACTATATGTAAAAATATTCTATTGATTGTGTTTATATTCAAGATACTTTCTAATATGATACTTATTCAAATTCTTTTATCACTTATTATAAGTTCCAATAAAACCTAATGATAGTTTATATTATTAATATTGCATATACATATATCTATTGATAAAGTGACATTAATGATGAATGTTGGATTATGGAGGTATGCTCTTCTTCACTTCTCATTTATATTTATTTTCTTTATCCCTCGTAGGTCTTGTCATTTATTTTAGTCCTCGTGGGGCTTGTTATTTATTAATAATATTAATTTACGTATTATGATAATATTGTGGTGATATATTGATGTGCAATATGGCCGAAGGATATTATGATGATATAATGATACTCGACAAGGCCAAACGATATTATGAGGATATGATGATACCCAATAAGGACGAAGAATTTTATGAAGATATGATGAAGCCCTAAAAATCCAGAGAATTTTATGATAATATGATGATACCTAGAAAGGCTGGAGAATATTATGATGATATGATGATATCAGGCAATGCTGGAGGATATTATGATGATAATATGATACTTTGCAAGTCCAGAGGATATAATGATACTCGGTGTCGTTGGGTGATTTTATGATAATATGATAATAGCCAATGCGGTCAGATGATATTTTAATGATATGATGTACCTGGTGCTGCTGAAGGATATTGTGATATTATATTGATGCCTGAAAAGCCGGGGGGTTACTACGATGATATGATTGTGCCCAACAATGTTAGAGGATGATTATTGATGTGCCTATGTATACATCTACGAGTTCAAATTCAGCTTTCCCAATGTATGGCAATTATAAGTTTACTTACGCTCTTGTGTAGTTGGGTATAATGTTGATATTAGAGATGTTGGTTACAGTCTTCTAGTGAGTTAACGTACAAAGTAGTATTGTGGTTGGTTTAAGGATTAAAGATGCATAGTGGTGGATATTACCTAAGTGGCTAATAGTGACTAGTAGATTTGTAAACCTTAGTGATAAAGATGACTAATTGAATTGATGGATATTAATAGTGATGAATATTTTATTATGATTATTAGTGATAATGTGTTAAGCAATGGTGATGATTAGTTTCTATTGATGACTAGGTTTATGATGTTGATTATTTGTCAAATGGGGATTTTTGGATTAATAATGCTAGATAATAAAAGATGTTAGTTAATAGGTTGATAGTTAATAAATGGTGGTTGGTGGACTTTTATTAGATGGTGGCTAGAGAAATTATGATGGCTAGAAATAAATATTGGTTATTTCCCAAATATGGACTATTGGTGAATCTTTACTAGATTCTAGATATTGGCTAGTTGGTGAATAATGGTTAGTCGATGACCAATGAATAGTGATTATATGATAAATTATGGTTAGATAATAATTAGAGGTTATATAATGATTAGAAAGTAGTTAGTTTAGTAATAAACGCTGGCTAGCTAATATTGAGTGAATAAGGTGTATTAACTAGATATAACTCTATATGATGGTATGGTTACAGCTGTGATTCTATTGATATATGTTTTTCAATTATGATTATTGATGATTACGAATGTTGGCAAAAGGACGTTTGATGGAAATTGCGGAAAACTTTTGATAATGAGAAAGATTTGAAATATTGACGATTTGATTCTTTTATATTTCTCTTGGGTGTACTCTCTGGTGGTATGGGATGCCGTGATGAGTTCTTTACTTTATGCCCTAGTTGGTATATGGGTGCCAACTTTGTACTTGTCTCTTCTTATAATTACACATGTATTGCTTTATGATTCTAATTCATTTATTTCTTATGCACAACAGTATTGGCATTCATTGATACCTTATGTTATGATGTTACTCTGATATTTAATACTTGTTATGTTCAACGATATTGATATGCGTTGATGCCTTATTTTACATTGTGATTCACATATTTCATGCTTGTTATGTACAACAACATTGGCATGTGTGTATGCCTTATGTTATACTATGATTCTGAATTGCTTAACTAATATATATATATATATATGGATCATTGGATGTGATTGAGGTTTGATTCTATACCTTGACTAAGTTATCGTTATCTTGAACTTTATCATTCTTATATCATTATTTAGTTCAGTCGGTCGATGATGCCTACTGAGTGCCTATTGTTTTGGTACTCATAATACACTTCTGGACCTTTTTTATGTAGATTCGGGTATGATCCATCATCATTGATCCGAGTTCATGCGGATATTGATTCTCTTAGATAGGGTAAGCTCATGGAGTTCGAGTCATTGAATTTCCTTCTATCTCATGTATTCAGTCTTTAGTAGTTGAGAGAGATGTATTGATTATTCTATACTTGGAGTTGTATTGTTACTATTAGTTTCTATTGTACTACCTCTACCATGTTTTGGGATTGGTATCTTGTTTGACTAATACTTCAATCTAGAATTTCACCTATGTTAGTCCTTACTTACCGAATTAACCCATTATGTTAGCTCCGGGTTATGGTGTTGGCTTACCTATTGGAAGGATTTTGTAGGTGCCAACATGACTCGTAAAATGGGTCATGACATGGTGCATAGAGATCCCACAAGGATCATCATAATAATCTAAGGGCAATTGCAAAAGGGTTATATTGATTTAACAATGGCAATTGCAGTCCAATGAGTGCGATAACTACATCTCTATACCAGGTATGGGTATAAAATGCCCTTTTTAGCCACGTTTTGATAAGTTTCCCCTGACCTTTGAGACTATAAACCCTAAAATGGTGTGATAACCCAAAATTAAGTCTTGTGGGTTACTTGAAACTTTCTAAGGATCCATAATCGTGATTATTATCTAAAATAAGGCAAGATTTCATCAATTTTTTGATGAAAATTCTTGGTTCTTCACTAAAAAACCCAAATAGCTTGAAGGGTTGATTTAAGCCCTAAATAATTTTAATTTTCACCCATTCTTGAGGGTTATGCTTCCTTTATGATGTATGAACAGTAGGTTGATCTCAAAAACTTGATTTCCGTAATTGAGACCCTTTTGGGATTTTTTGTGTCATTTTTTAACCTGAAGCATAATAGTGCAACAAGGATATCATTATTCTCGTATTGATGAGTAGATTATGATTTTAATACTTTGAAGGCATTTTAGTATTATGAAGTGATAATGGACATTGGTGAATGATGTAAGTTTGTGCGATCCGTCATTGAGGTAGGCTTCTGTCAACTCTTCTTTGTAAGATGTTGTGTTGTATATATTGCATGTTAATGTGAATTTTAAGATTGAATATAGGTAGAATAATATAATACCCCATAATATCCTATGCTAGATATAATTGTAGTTGCATGATTTAGGGGTCCAACACATTAAATTTTGACTAAGTGTTAAGGACATAGTCATTTTCAAGACCCCTAAACTTCATAGATTTTTATTTCTGTCTTCTTGACCATGAAATGTTGGCTTCTAATTTAATTCATGCTTAGGGAGATTAATAGTATATTGCATGAGAGTTTTGGTATTTTTGGATGAGGTTTGGGACGTGTTTAGATAGCTGAAAGAGTGATCCAACACGATAAACCTGTGGTGCGTTGGTCTATCCCATGGAGATAGGGTCCACGTTGTATTTCTTTCTCCCACTAATTATTTGACAAGGCACATTTCTTTCTCCCCAGGAGAGAGGGACGTAGCACATTAATCTCTTCTAAGGATAGGGGTTCACCTGCTAGTAGAGGGTCTGGCTATTAGTAGCAGTCCCTGAGTTCCAGAACTACGTAGCCAGCGTAGGTTTGAGATGTCTTGCTACTAGTTGAGGTTTAATGCATATCTCATGAGAACACCTACCAGTAGAAGGTGAATCCCTAGTCCTTCAGAACAATAGTTTAGTAGATCCACATAGCTTTGAGTCAGTACTTGTGGCACGGTACGGATGCCCTTCAAACTAGGTTTACAGGTTGCACCCCAATTAGATCAGATTGGGTCATGTCAGTTACATGATAGCTCCCACAGTCTCTATCAGTAGTCAGAATGACTCAGCTCAAGTTTACTTGACCAAAGAATATGGATTTTCTATTATTTAGTTATAGAGAATTCAGTCTTTCAAATTACAAATTATCTCAAAATCATGTTTACGCTTGGTCTTCCATTCTAAAATATTACATATTTAAGTATTCATGTTCAGTTATCTAATGCATTTCAGTAAGTTCTTATCTCACATACCAGATATTTAAAGTACCAATCACATACTTTTTTTGTGCTATTTTGTCTTATAACATAGGTTTGGACGCTCATTTTCCTGATCGTTCTTATACAGCTTAGCATTACCCAGCAGCAGTAGTGATAAGTCCTTATCCATTGAGCACATGATATTTTGTTCTCAAGTATTTCTGTATTTTCTTATGTTTAGCCTGTCAGAGTTAATTAGGGGTTTGTCCCATCAACTCCTCATGATGTTTAGAGACTTTCAGACAATCAGTTAGACAGTCAGTCAATTTATTTAAATTTTACCAGTTGTTTTAGACAGACAATTTAGTTTCAAATATTTTATACATGTAATTGCTATGTATTTCAGTATTTCAATTTATAGTATCTTATCGTCTTATCTTCCACACATGTGTTTTACTACTATTTTAGTCACTGCTCACAACATGTACCAGCTCATGGGTTACTTGTCGTCACTTGTGGCCATAAGTACCATTGTCTCGACTATGGGGCAGCCTCGATTCATGAAAAAACTAGGTATCAGAGCCTAATGCTTTATAGTTTCCTAGTATCTTAAAGTTGTGTTACGTAGTGTCTTGTGCATGTGTGTGAAGCACACCACACTTATGGGTAAGTGGCTACGAGATGTTTTATGAAAGTTTACCTTCTTTCAGTGTTCATGTCATGTGAAGGAGGATGAGCTCTATTTAATTCATCTTTCTAACTCATCATTCATCTGTTTGCAGACAATGCCTCGAAGAAAAAACAACAAAAGAAGGAACAAGGATCATCCTTCACCTCCATCTATTTTGGAAGATCATCTAAATGAGCATTTCTGTCATACTAAATTAAAGGCCGCTTTCACTACCCTAGCCTATTCTATAGCTGCTAAAAATAAATAACAAGTTATTTCCTTAGCCAATCCAGTGGAAAATACAGTTATAGTTAGAATTTAGGATTTCACTTGGATGAATCCATCTTTGTTTTCTGGGTCCAAGTTTGAGGAGGATCCATAGGAGCTTCTAGATATGGTACATTAGGTGACTGACATTATGGGTGTCACTTTGAATGAGAGTGTTGAATTGGCTAAATATAAATTGCAGGGAGTAGCTCGCACCTAGTTTAAGAAATGGAAGAAAGACAAAGGTATGGAAGCATAGCCTATAGAGTGGGAGGAGTTTTCCATGATTTTCCTAGATGGGTTCTTCCCCTTATAATTGAGGGAGGGTAAGGTTTAGGATTTCATCAATTTGAAGAAGGCTAATATAAGCATGAAGGGGTCCTCGTTTAAGATCACTTAGTTGGCGAGGTATGCCCCTAATATGGCGGCAGAAAGTAGGTTTTCAATGAGTAAGTTTGTATATGTTGTAGCTAGAAGTGTGGTTAAGGAGTGTATGACTGCTATGTTAATTAAGTAGATGGACCTATCTAGGCTTATTGTTCATGCTTAGTAGATTTAGAAGTGTAAGGAGAACAAAACGGCTAGAATAGGTAGTTTCAACTTTTCTCAGCCAAGGTTAGAAGGCGGTAATCGTTCTCAGTTCTATCAAAAAATTTTACCCTTAGCTGAATCTTCAGGTAGTGTACCAGTGCCTATGTTTAGGTAAGACAATAAGGATAAGGCTCAAGGTCCTAAGTCCTAGGGTAGTACGAATAGTGGATGTACTACACCGCTTTGCCAGAAATATTGCAGGAATCAAAAGGGTGAGTGAAAGCTGGTAGTGATGTGTCTTTTGGATGTTGAAGGCCAGGCCATAGGGTCAGATATTTCCTAAGGGATAGACAGCAAGGTTAGTCCAATAGTTATTTATCTCTACCCAGTTGCCTAACTTAGTAGGGTGCTATTTTATAATGAAATTATTGGGCAACGCTAGAATAGATTGTATGCTCTCTAGACTTTACAAGATCCAGAAAGTTCTCTTGATGTTGTTATGGGTAATTTACAGGTATTTCCTCTTCATGTTTATGTTTTGTTAGACCCTAGAGCTTCACTTTTTTGTGACTTCTTATATAGCTGTCAACTTTGGTGTTGGTCCAAGAACATTACCAGAACCTTTCTTAGTGTCTTCCCTAGTGGGTAAATCTATCATAGCCATGTAGGAATACAGAAATTTTCGGTCAAAGAAATTTAGAAAATCACTTAAGTTAATCTTATGGAGTTGGAAATGATTGATTTTGATCTCATTCTCGACATAAATTGGCTCAACACATGCTATGCTTCAGTTTACTATAGAAATAGAGTCAATCAGTTTCAGTTTCCTAATGAACCAGTTATTGAATAGAGCGGTAGTACTTTAGTACCTAAATCTTAGTTTGTTTCCTACCCTAGAGAAAGAAAGATGATATCCAAAGGGGTGTATTTCCAATCTCGTCTGAGACAAATGCTTAAATTTTGAGGCTACGAGACTTGTTTTAGATCCTATAGTAAATGAATTTAAAGATGTGTTCCCTGAAGATCTTTTTGGAGTTTCTCCCGAGAGGGAAATCAACTTCAGAATAGATCTCTTTCAGACACCCAACCTATCCCTAAAAAAAGTCTTTAGTTGAGCTTAAGGAATTAAATTAATAGTTAAAAGTTCTCTTAGGAAAGGTTTCATAGGCCTAGTATTTCTCCATGGGGCGCTCATGTCCTATTTGTGCAGAAGAAAGATGGTTCTATCTGAATATGCATCGAAAACTGTCAGTTCAATAAAGTCACAATCAAGAGTAAGTATTCTCTCCCCAAAACTGATAAGTTGTTCGACCAACTTCAGGGTGCCAGTTATTTCTCTAAGATAGACCCCGAATTAGGCTATCATATACTTAAAGTAAGAGAATGTGACAACACAAAGACAACCTTTAAAACTTGGTATGGTAACTTTGAATTCCTAGTTATGTACTTCAGACTAACAAATTCCCCTACAGCTTTTATGGATTTAACGAATAGGGTGTTCAACCAGTACTTGGACATGTTTGTCAAAATATTTATTAATGATACCCTTGTCTATTCTTATCATGAGAATGATCATGTAAATCATCTAAGGTTGTGTTGCAGACCCTTAGAGATCATAAGTTATTCTCTAAATTCAGTAAGTTTGAATTTTTGCTAAGATTCGTTGGTTTCCTTAGCCATATAGTTTCTGGTGATGGCTTCCTAGTTGACCATTAAAAGACCAAAGCAGTGAGAAACTGGCCTAGAACTATATCTCCACAAGACATTAGGAGTTTCATGGGTTTGGTCGTCTATTACGGATGGTTTTATGAAAGGTTTTCTTTTATTGCTTACCCTATTCCTCGATTGACTCAAAAGAAAGTCAAATTTTAGTAGTCAGATTACTGAGAGAAGAGTCTTCAGGAGTTTAAGACTCGACTCACTTCCACCACAGTCTTGACTTTTCCAAATGGTTCGGTTGGATTTATAGTTTATTATGATGCTTCCAGTGTTTGTCTTGGTTTTATTTTTATACAGAGAGGCAAGGTCATAGCCTACTCTTCTAGATAGCTTAAACCCCATGAAAAGAATTATCCTACCTATGATCTTTAGTTTGTAGTAGTTTTTTTTTCCTTCAATATTTGGAGGTATCATCTTTATGTTGTCCATGTTATTGTGTTCATGGATCACAAGAGTTTACAATACATATTCACTTAAAAAGATGTGAATCTTCGTCAAATAAGGTGGCTTTATTTTTTAAAAGATTTTGATTTGAGTTTGTTTTATAACCAAGGAAAGGTCAATATAACGGCGGGTAGATTGTCTATGTTTAGTGTTGCCCATGTCGAAAATGATAAGAAGAAGTTTGTCCTTGAGGTTCCTCAGCTTGCTAGATTAGGTGTTCAATTGATTTATTCAGTTGAAGGTAGTATATGGGTTAAGAATAGATTGGAATCTTCATTGGTTGCCAAAGTAAAATAAAGGCAAGATAGGGATGCCAGTCTGGTTAAGTTAAAGGAGGCAATTAGAGAACAAAGGGTGAAGGTTTTCTCCCAAGAGGGAGATGGTGTGCTTCATTGTCAAGGTAGGTTATGTATTTTGTTTGTTGATAGTTTGAAATAATGAAATATAGCATAACTACATGAGGTGCGATACTCTATTCATCCATAAACCACTAATATGTACCATGACTTGCGGGAAATCTATTGGTGGAATAATATGAAGAAAGATATTGCAGTGCTTGTGGCTAAGTGTTCGAATTGTCAATAGGTCAAAGTTAAGCACCAAAGTCCTAATAGTACACTGTATGAGTTTAGCTTCTCCACTTGGAAGTGGGAAGTGGTGAACATGGATTTTGTAATAGGTTTGCCTCATACACGTGATTAGCGTGATTCAATTTGGGTCATCATAGATAAAATGACCAAATCATCACATTTCTTCCTAGTTCATAAATCGTATTTAGTGAAGGATTATACTAGACTCCATCTCAGATAGTTGGCTAAGTTGCACGGGATTCTATTATCTATCATTTTAGATAGAGTTACTTAGTTTACCTCTTACTTTTGGAAGGCTTTTCAAAGGGGTCTTGGTACCCAAGTTTATCTAAGTACAACTTTCCATACTCAGACAGGTTTTTAGGCAGAATGGACCATTTTGACTGTAGTGGACATGATAAGGGCCTATGTTATTGCATTTAAAGATATTTGGGCTGACCATTTACCATTTATTTAGTTTGCTTACAACAATAGTTATCACTCAAGTATTTATATGACTATATTTAAGGCTCTCTATAGAAGGAGTGTAGATATCCTATTTGTTGGTTAGAGGTGGGTGAGGCTTTTTTGATAGGTCCCAATTTAGTGTTTAAGGAAATGAATAAAGTTTAGTTGATTCGGGAAAGGCTAAAGATATCCCAAAGCTATCAAAAATCATATGTAGATGTGAGGAGAAGGGATATTGAGTTTAAGGTTGGTGATTTGGTCTATTTGAAGATTTTACATATAAATGAAGTACAGATATTTGGTAAGTAAGGGAAACTCAATCACCGCTATGTTAGCCATATAAAATCTTAAACCATTGTGGGAAGGTATCTTATGAGCTTAAGTTGAAAGTAGATTTGGGATCAGTGCATCCAATCTTTCATGTTTCCTTGTTAAAGAAATGCATAGGTGATTTATTTCCTTTTGTTCCATTAGCAAGTGTGGAAGTTAAGGATATCCTTCCCTAGGAAAAAGTCCCAGTGAAGATCCTTGATCGTCAGATTCATAGGCTAAGAAATAAAAAAGTGCCCTTGCTCAAAGTTTTTTGGCAGAATCAATATATTGAGGTAGATACTTGGGAAGTAGAAATAGATATGCGAGCCAAGTACTCTCATCTTTTCTCCGCAAACTCAGATTCATCTTGAGGTAACGATTATCGTTAGATTGACTTTTTTTCATTCTTTGTTTCACCTATGTAACGAATCTCATGTCATTGTATGCATCTACAAAACTAGTTTAGTTTATGTATCTTGCTTCAGACTTAGTTATTAATCATGTCAAGTCATGCATGTTCACTATATGTTCTTAGTTTCCTTAGTATTCTCAGTCTGAGGAGTCTCATTAGGGGACGAATATTCCCAAGGGGGAGATATTGAAATACCTTATAATATCCTAAGATCGGTTCAGTTGTAGTTGCATGGTTAAGGGGTCCAAAGCTTTAAATATACACGTGTTAAGGACTTAGTTATTTTCAAGACCCCTAAATTTTAGGAATTTTTATTTTGGCTTTCCCAACCACGAGACATTGGTTTTTGAGTTGATTCGCGTTTAGGGAGGTTAATAGTATGTCTCGGACGAGTTTCAGGATTTTTGAACAAGGTTTGGGACTTGTTTGGATAGCTCAAACAATGATCCAACGCGATAAGCATGCAATAAATTGGTCTCTCCCATGGGGATGGGGTCCACATCCATTAGTTTTTTCCATGGATTAAGTCATACGGCATGTTACCTTCTCCACCAAAAATAAGGACACGATGCATTGCTCTCTCCCATCAAGGTATTTTATTACTAAAATAAAGGGACAAGTATGTCTTTTACCCTCAACCTAATTCATCCATAACACGATTTAGGGCATCCATATGAGCATTATTTGCCCCTTCATTTAAAAATTACTCTCAAGAAACCCTTCTCCTTCCCATAAACAAAACCTAAGATCTTTCTTGAAAAATCCAAGAGTTTAAGCTCCCAAGTCCAAGAAATCTTTAAGAACATAACAATTGAGGTATGCGGGTATTCATCAATGGGTTCCTTTCACACATTAAGCCTAAAAATTTCTCTTTGATTAAAATAAGGGTTCTTTCTTTAGTATGGAGTTTTATATGTTCATGATAGGTTAAATTCATCTTTTTCCTTAGTAATGGAACACAATTTCATGTCCATGTATGATTCCATAAAAGGTTAGATCAATTCATCTTTTAAACTACTATTTCCCTTGTCTTATTCAAGTAAGTTTCATGTTACAGTATCAAATTATGAAATTAGACTTGTAATCATGTTGTTACCTCATGTTTACCATATTCCCATGTTCAAGTTTATGATTCTTACATGTTTGGTGAAGTGTTCATGTTTGGGACCTTTGAATCATGATTCCATACTATAGTTTTTAGGTTTGATATCGTATTTTTATGATTATTCAATGTTGGCGAGTTATGAACACATGATACCTATGTGTTTTACATGATTTCAGATTTTGAAGTTATAAGTCAGTTAATCCATGAATCTTATCATTGTACTTAGATATTTATGATCATGATGAACACTAACAAAAATAAAGTCCAGTTAGACATAGTTCAGTTTAGTACGAGTGTTAGTTTAATTAGGAGTAGGATATAGCACCTAACTAACCCTGGAATATGGGATCACTTACTAGTAGAAGGGGTGACCTTAAGTAGCACTCCCTGAGTTCCAGAACTACGTAACTAGCGTAGGTTTGATATGAATTCCTACCAGTTGAGGGTTGATGCATATATCATATGAGGTTCTGCCAGTACAGGGTGACTCCCTATTCCTTTGAAATACCATTTTAGTGAATCCACATAGCCATGTGTCAGTACTTGTGGCATGATACATACTCCCTTCCAACTGGGGTTACAGGTTTGACCCCGATTAGCTCAAATCGGGCATTCTAGTTACATGATAGCTCCCATAATCTCAGTTAGTATTTAGTATTTGTCACCTTAGGATTTATTCACCAAAGAATATGGATTTTCAGTTATTGAGTTATAAAGAATTCACTCATTAAGATTACAGATTATTTCAGAAAAATGTTTAGGGTTGGTCTTGCATTCAAAGATATTACATGTTCATTTATTCATGCTCAGTTATCTCATGCATTTCAGTCAGTCGATATATCACAAACAAGTACATTAAAAGTACTGATCACATACATTTCTTTGTGTTATGTTGTCTTATAACATAGGTTTGGACACTTAGTTTTCCAACCGTTCTTAGACAACTCAGTTTTACTGAATAGTAGCACTGGTGAGTCCTCATCCATTGAGGACATATTATGTTTTTCTCAGTTATTTCACTATTTCCTTATGTTAATTCATTCAGAGTTAGTTAGGGCTTTATCTCATCAACTCCTCATGATGTTTAGTGGATTTCAGACAATTAGTTAGACAGTCAGTCAATTCTTTTAGTTTTTATCAGTTTTTTCAGAAAGACAGTTTAGTTTCTAGTATTTTTATTAGATATTTCAGAAAAGTCATTGCTACATATTACAAATAACTTAGTGTTGATTATTGAATTTTGGTGATAAGATGAGGGTTGTTACCCATAAGGTGAAATGCTTATCACTCTTTTAGAATCTTATTTCCTTCTCCCTATACTAAGCTAATTCATAGAATGGAATTTATATGATGCTACGTTTGAGATGTGGTTTAAGGGTTGAAAATGTAGTTAGTATTATAACCTTATTTAGGCTAATATGGTGATCTTGAAACCATAATTTAGGTAGAGTTGATTTAAATGTCCATGTTTTGAGAAAAAGTTCCTATCTGGTTTGGTTACGGATTACATTAAATCTAGAAGTTGAACAAGATAACTTAGACTAATTTGAGGTATAAATTGCTTAAATATGGAATTTGAGGATTAGAAATGGGTTAAGACTTGTATTATCCCATGTGGACATAATTACTAATGTTAGGCATAGTGGATACTAGTAAGCCTATAGTGTAAGGTTACTTTGTGACTTGGTGAATCAGGATTTATCTTGACCTAGATAATAATAAATATCTTATGACCAGGATATTTCTCTTAGTTATAATATTCAAACTATAGAGAGTTTACTTTCTCTTAGATATGATGTTGGGCCTATGGAGATGATATTCCTCTTAGATATGATATTTGGCCTTAAGAGATCATACTTTCTCTTAGATACGATATTGGGCCTATTGTGATGATATTCCTCATAGATTTGATATGTGGACTTTAGAGATAGTATTTCTCTTAGATATGAGAATTGGACCATAGAGATATTCCATATAGTCATGACATATGACCTATTGATATGATATGTACAATAGATGTGATATGTCATAGTAATGGGTCCTGACATTGGTATATTATATCTCATAGATGTGATGTAATTATTGATAGTATGTCTACTAGATGTCTGATACTTATTAATAGTCGGTCTCCTAGATATGAGATGCTTAATGATAATATTCCTCCTAGATGTGAGTAAATTATTGATAGTATGCCTCCTAGATATGAGGTTATTATTGATAGTATGCTTCCAAGTTGTGATGTGCTTATTTGTAGTATGCCTCCTAGATGTGATATGCTTATGAATCGTATTCCTCCTAGATATGAAATACTTATTGATAGTATGCCTCCTAGATTTGAGATTCATATTGATGGTATGCCTCCAAGATGTGAGATGCCTTATAAATTAGAGGTGCTTCTAAGAAGTGACATGCTTATAGATATAATATGCCCTAAGTGTGAGATAATCATAAATATTCTTATGGTTTATGAGATATGTTATGCATTATAGTCGTGTTATGGTGTATGGATATGAGATGACATAAAAATATGATTATTGTTATGAGTTCTGGATGTGTGTGAGGGCCTAAGGCCATGATTATAATGGTGCGATTATTCCAGACACATTATTGGGCCAAAGGCCGTGTTATGATATGAGTTGACCATCCAAAAAGTAATTATCTTTTCAAAGGATGTGATTGTAGTTTATTTATGTACGTTGATGCTTATGGTTCTATTTTTGAATACTAGTGATAGAATGCATATATGTGGTATATTCATGATGTAGAAGTGTGGTAAATTTGTGGTGCATAGTTGTGGTAAATTAATGATGCTTAAATGTGGTCTATTAATGATGCATAGATGTAGTATATTCGTGATGCATAGATGTGGTATATTCATGATACATAGATGTGATATATTCATTATGCATATATGTGGTACATTTCTAGCCATTAAATCAGTAAATGATGTGACTCTACTTAAATATAATCTTAATATTGTTTTTCTAATTAATTAAAGCCCACCATTCACCTTAACATTGGTTCTATTTATAACATTAACTGACTATCTAAATGGATAACTTTTATTCAAAGGAGTGTAAAAATTCTATTTTAAAGATTTAACTAAGACTACGGTATAATACTTGATACTACTAATTACTCTAGTTGTGAGAGTCTCTGACCCTTTCTACACATTATAATGATTAAGTCCTAAAGTTCACTCTTGGCAACAGACTTATGGATTTACACTATTTTAGCTATGGATTAAGCCCGTGCACCTATTATATAAATATATATATGAATACATATCTCTCTTGTATGAGATTGAGGAAGATGTTGTATCAATGATATAAACTCCATGTATAACCCAATGGTAGTTGTAATATTTATGTTAGGTATGTGTGTGTGTGAATATATGTATATGCTTACTTATAATGTGACATTGATGGTAAGTGATAATTTATGGAAACATACCCTACCTTGCTTATCTTCTTAAGTTTATTTACTTTACCCATTGTGTAGCTTGTTCTTTACTTTAGACCTTGTAGGGCATGCTCTTTACTTTATCTCTCATGGGTCTTACTCTTCATTATTGACCTTGATTTTAATATTAGGATATTGTGAAGATGATATTGCTACCCGGCAAGGCTGGAGGATATTGTGATGATGATATTGATACTTCATAAGGCTGGAGGACATTGTAATGATGATATTGATAACTGAGAAGGTCGGAGGATATTGTGATGATGATATTGATACCCGACAAGGTCTAAGGATATTGCGATGATGATAATAATACCTGAAAAATCTGGATAATAGTGTGACAATTATATTGATACTCCGAAAGCCCGGAGGATAGTTATGATGATGATGGTATGATGATGACGGTTATGATGGTAATTATTTAGATGATAAGATTGTCATATTGATTATATGCTTTGCATTGATGCTTTCATGGCATTGCATATCACTAGTATGCTTCTATATCTATCAGCCCTTAAGAGGGGTTGCATAGGTATGGGTGATGATTACACCTTGTGGTATGTCTTTTATTGATTGAACCATCTTGGAATGGGATGATAGGGGCACATGATAGGTTAAGATAGATATTTGGTTGTCTGTAATTGTTGGTTATACCATTATTATTGATATTGCTATTATCATGGATGTTGTTTTTATCATTGTTATGAGCTTTATGTTGGCTAGTTTCTGACAGATTGGTTATTGATTTTATACCAAGATTTAAGGTATGATCTCGCATATTTTGTCTTATGATCTCATTTTTATGTATCATTACTCCTGATTAGACGTGTGAGTTAGAAATCCTGAGATGATAGTACTAAATTTTGCTAAGATTATGAGACCTTAAAGTGAGGATATGACGTCTTATGTTGGTCTTTGAGTTGGCCTTATATATATTTATATCTATGGATAACTAGAGATATATAGCTATAGTAATACAGTATATCTCTTTTTTCCTTCATTTACCTAGATTATATATTCATTTCTTAGCCTTGTATACTATTATATATCTTATTTTCATCCACTTATTAATACAATGGCCGGGGATATATGATGAGTGGTGAATCTACCACTTAATTTTACTCCACATTCATGCACATTACAATGTTTTGAATGAAAAAGTGAGACATAATTGTGATTGTATGCATTAATATTCACAATTTGCAGGCACAACGAGTATAAGATGGAAAGTTGTGGATTATAGCTGAAAAAGTAACAAAAGTAAGCAAAGAAGAGTAGTTGAAGACCTGGAGCAGAAGACTCAAACCATATCATTCCATCATACACTGTACAATTCTCGTTTATTGAACATTTTTTTAGTTCTTAGCCTCCACACTTGAAGTATAAAATATTGTATTAATTTTTGGTGAAGAATACATTGGACTAGATTCCAAGTGAAGTATTACTTAACTCCTATTTAAGATGTGGATATTCAAAGATTGAAGTAACATTCACTCAGTCTTTCATAGATCTAATTCATGGAGGTTATCTGGTTTATCTTGTATATAATTTCTATAGGTAGTTAGTTCTTCCTCTTGCAATTATGCTAGATTAGGATGTATACATGTGTGAAATTTGATTTGTTTGTGCATGTACTAGTTTGTGATGTTGGGTCCTACTATTGCTTGTGTAAATTGGTTAGGATTTGTGGGTGAAATCCCCAAATACCCATTTGGGTTTGATGGATGAAAATCTAAAGATCTTAAAAGCTCAACCCATCCTTGAAATAGGGGTTTGGGTAAACTATAGGAAACCTCATCATCCTTGAATGAGGGATGCGGCAAACGAGGCAATATTAGACAATTACTAGGTTGCTTTGCAAATTTTCACTATTTTAGACAAAAGGACGATTATGAAGTTGACTATATTTAGGGAACCATCCTAGAAATAGGGGTATCTAATTGAGGTATTAGGTGGATTTGATGTAACCACTAGGGTCAATGACTGACACTCTTGAGGTTTTGTTGACAAACTAGACTCAAGGATTTCCAACCTGGCCTACCACATCGTAAACATTTCGAATTTTCATCAAGTCATCACGCACCCATTCATAAGTTTCCTCTAGGAAAAATTAATTCAAAGCTCCAAGTCTAACCGACTATACCCTAATTATTTGTATCCCCAAATTAATACTTGAAAACCCCAAAAAGAAGTATTAGTAATGTTATTTTCCAAATCCCCTATTTTTATGTTTTTGTCCTCTAGGTTTTAATTTGGTAAGTATCCATTTTTCAAGGTAATTTGATAGCCACTGACATTGTTCCTCGTGGATTCAACCCCGCCTCAAAAGTTGGGTAAATATATTAACGACGATCGCCTTACACTTAAATTGACATGTAAGTTGAGCGTTATCAAAAATAGCATTTTTGGTGGGGAAAAATTTGGTATATTGAGTTAGTTTAGAATTTTAGCTTATTTGCTTAAATTCAAACTTATAAATAAGCATTTGTGATTTTCTTTTGTTTCTTGTGTTATCTAGATTTTTGTTTTTGCTTACTTTACTCCATGGTAACTTGGGATAAATACAACTTTGGTCATTGGGAAACCTATCTTCATAATTAATGTCCATATTGTGATGGACCGCACTTTAGAAGAGATTATAGATATGCTCCTTGGAGAGAGATGGAAGCACCATCTTGATCCTATTAAAAGTATGAATGGTCTTTGTGTGGAGGTTGAGATGGGCATTCGAGTGATTGTCCAAGTTCTCCCTCCCTAAATATTTAACCCAATTGCTAGTTCTTCTTATGAATTTGATAGATATCATGATACGATATGGGAAAAATGACATACTGAGTCTAATAGTTTTGAAGAAATGCTCTAAACTATTTTTGATTGGGTAACTATAATGGGGGAGACTATTCAAGGCATACATCAATTCATGGGGGCATGTAAAGATGAGATCACTAAGATAGATGAAATATGCAAGGAAACAAATCTTATAAATACCATCACCTTTACCACTTCCCAAGAGGAGATGAATCAAGCAGAGAAACCAAGCTATGTGTTCAATAATTCTCTTGGAAGTGAAGAGTCCTCGGTAATTTCTCAAACAATCAAACCAAATGTTGTTGAAGATGTCGAGGTTAATGAAAATATGCTAGAGTAAAAAAAAAGAAGCCAAGCAAATCTCTTGTGATGACTCTAGCCCATTTCGGGGTGAGAATGCTAAGATGTATACAATTTTGAAATCAAGGAATAGGACCCATTTGAACCATTTTTAAATGTTATCCTTGGTGGATTTTATGAAAGTCTATCAACCTAAGCAAATGATGAATTTTTTAGAGAAGGGTGTTCATCCCTATGTTTTGGAGTTTGGCATCCCAAAACAGCACATAGAAACCCCACCATCAAATGCCAAGGAACTAAACTTCCAATGTAATACTAGTCGTACATTCTTGTTCCCAAGTTTAGCCAAGGAACCAGTCAAAAATTTGATGTGAAATTGCGTAAAAGGTTAAAATTTTCAAAGTGTTGAGACAGAAGCTTCATCATCATGACCCCATAACTATCTAGCTTTACCTTGGAAGATTTGAATCTTCTGTCCCTCTGCCGCTCAACTTATTGTAAGAGAAAGTTTTAACGGAGATTCAAATCTTCTTTGTGGAAACACCAACAATAGTAGGAGGGGTATCTTACAACAAAATATAGGAAGAAACCCATCATACCACGAAAGCGGCCCATATCTTTTATTTATGCAAGATAGAGTAGATTTTATTTTATTTTTGTGCATGCATAATCCATGAAATTGTGGTGCCGTATGGAGTATTGATTGGACTTGAAAAAGGGAAAATGTGGAATTGTCATGTTTTGATTGAGTAGGAGAATGCTGAGGGCCAGAGATTTCATCTTAGTTATTGCGATCATGGCCCATGTCACTGCGATTGTTGTCGCCGCATGTCCATAATTGGATACATCTAACAACGATTGCGAACTTCTGAACGCAATCGCAATCAATGTAGTTTAGAAAGATCATCCATCTTCCATTAATCCCCCACACTCTTTCTCCTAAATTCTCTAAAATTCCACTCAAATTTAACTGAGTGTGAGTACCGAAGTTGTGCATTTCAACACATTAACATCATCTAACTCGGTATTTAGTATCAAGTCCCTTATTTTTAATATTTTATTTAGGCGTGGAAATTGCTTTTAGAAATTTACCTGAACTAGTATTGATGAATGCGAAATGCATGCATATTAATGTTTATTGTTATGGTTAGCTAATGTAGTTAGTGCAAAAATCAACGGAAACGTCTTGAGTACCTGGATTTAGTCCTAAAAATAATAGAATTCATGTGTACACCATAAGTTTGATTAAATGCCCCAGTGGATTCCTTGTCGTTTCTATTGAGTTTTGAGGGCATAATATAGCATTCAGGGTTTAAGTTTCTTGAACATAATGTTTTATTTGTAAATTGGATCTCACTTTGGCGTTAAAATATGATGTTTTAGTGATGTGCAAAAATTGTGGAAAATGGTCTCACATATCGTGATCGCGATTATCAAGAAGGAACTGTAATCGTGGTCAATGGTCCGTAACTGCTGAAGAATGATCACTGTGAATTGTTCACGATCTCAATAACTGAGACCAATTTTTCAGCCGAGTCAAAAATTTCTACATGTCCATCTCTCATTTTAACACACATTATACCATTGCAAATAAGTTTAACTGATTAATCTAGCATGGTTTTGGTGTGAAATTGTTTATGATGGTCTGGATTATGTTTCCTACAGGTACTCAACTAGAAGACTATGAGCATGTCTATTTCATGGCTCCTGAATATCACAGCTGTACTACAATGACCTCCAAAGGACCAAGCTTCTTCTAGAGAGGCATCTATATGGATAAGGTGCAAGAAAAGTTCCCAGATTTCTTTGACAGGCTTGCTACTAGCAGGTAGATATGCTTTTCCCCGAACCCCTGTGAGGCCAATGAGCATTGGGCACTAGAGCCTTACGTAAATCTCAATGTAGTCTCCCTGCAAACCTTATAATGATGACTTGGGGGAAAGAAGTGTATTTTTGTGTAGAATAAGTGAGTAGAGTATATGTACTCCCGAATTCAGATATGGCTAACTTCAAGGACAAGGGCTGTGAGCTGGGAACTTTGATTCCTAGAGTACTATGCTCTAATAGAGAGGTCTGTTAGGCTATCTGCAATAGAGTTTTGCCTTGCACATAAATGACTTCTGTCACTAATTTGTGAACTCACATGGTAGCCTATCTTATACCAGGTATTTCTCTGAACGTGGGCTAGATTGTGCTTGAATAAGGGAGATATTTTAAGATTTAGGGTGGTACACTTCTTCCCTTTCCTTTTCTTATTAGTGAGTTATGTAGGAGGGCCAAGGTAGAGGAGTATCCCAATGATACCCAGGTGAACCCCATCCCCTACATCACTCTACTCAAAATCAAGGTAGAAGATGCACATGGCCAAAGCAAGAAGAAAATGATCAACTTGGGTAAGCCGACAGCTGAGGAGCCCAAATCTTGTAGACCATCCACTGCTGGGCCCCTAGAAGACGAGGAGCTTGTATTAGGTTTGCCTCAGGGGCAGGAAAGTCATCCACTGGGCATCACTCTTATTTGTCCCTGTAATGCCACGAATCTGGTACCTAAAACTCCACACGGTGCTCATAACCCCAAAGGAAAACAAGCTAACCCATGACTGATATCTGTACCTGTATACTACATAATATACTATATAATGCGGAAACATGAAATGAAAGGAAATAAGGTTAAAAACTTTAACATAATATTTGGTAATTCATAATATATGGATGGGGTATAAAATACCCAATACAACTAAAATAAACTGTCTGAAACGTGATAGTTTGAAAAGCCTCTAACTGACTAAATTTTTCTGAATAAGGAGTTGATGGAACATGTCCCCAAGTAACTCCAGCTAATGAAATAAAATAATTAATTAGAAAATAAAGAGATGGTCATGTCCTTTAAGGATGAGAAATCAATGCTAACTCTATCTGCTAAGACTGGAATGTTACTGAGGAAGTAGATCTCATGCTTCGAACTTATTGTATAAAACACCATAGCACAAATACGTCAGTACTTTGAATTTACTGGCATGTATGTGAGGTAGGCTGAATTGAAAGGGTTTACATGCATGACCTATACTAACTGACTGGATAACATGAACATAAGATTACGTGCATTAATACATAGTAACAATATCTGAGATTGTGATAACATGACATTCTTGAATACATGACCAACATCAATAATCCATAATACCATAATTGGAGATATATAAAGGGCATTTGATTATAATAGTTTGGTACGTGAATAATATAGCATGTATCCATAGCATAATTTGATAATACTAACTCATGAGCAATCCAACAATAATTTCAATACATAAGAATAACATGGAAGTCATTTGTATTACTATTTAACTATATGCATAATTTCTATCCTCCTAGGCATTTTACTAAACACCTTGCACGTACCCTTAGGGCATAGGCACAATCATCAATTTGACACATTATAAATAACTCAATTTATGGATTTCATTCATGTTCTAATATAGTTTAATGAAAAACATACAAATACTCCAACGTGGGGACCATATAACAAGAGAAACATGGTTACAACCAACCCATAACATAAATATCATGATTTGCAAATTGAAATAGGGTTCTTGAGATTTATGGATAAAAGGAATCCATAAATAAACACAAAACATACCTTAGTACATGATTTAGAGAAGATTGATGGAGAGACTTTCTATTAATTGAATCCCCAATTGAAACCATAACTTGTTCTTGAGAGAAAATTTAGAGAAACTAGTATATTTTGGGTTCCAAATAGCTGAATATCTTATTAAAGGGCTAAAATAGGGGTGGAAAATTCACCCTTTTAACCTTAGACACTTCTTTCAAATTGGTGAAAATTTCCTGAACTAGACCCCTGGCGTAATACGGCACTATCGCACCGTAGCACTGGCATTTGACTACTGGGAAATTGGGGGATGGCACGATGCAGAGCCATCACGTTGCCACTTTTTTTATGACTTGGAAGTTTGACAAATTCCATTTTCTCTTGTGGCACAACATGCCACTGACTAATATGGCACTGTTTTACTATGGGAACTTGAAATAGTCATAACTTCTTACCCGGTTATCGGATTTCAACAAATTTTATATTGATGGAAAGCTAATACTTGACATTCTTGGGACAAAATTAGTTAGGAAACTTTGGGATATTACAATATCTCCCCTAGGTAATATTCTTCCTCGAATGAGACTAACTGAGATTGGAGAAACGATGATTTATAGCATATACTGAACATGAACAACTAAAACATAACTAAAATTTCTAAGATTTATACTGAGCATGCATATCTGATGCATGATTTCATGACTTAACTAACTCATGAACACATGACTGTGATTTCTGATAACTGAGTTTCTCACTAGGAGAATGCATGTCTGATGCATGAACACATGACTAATATGATGTATGAACATATGAATGAATATGCAATGGTACTTAGTACCAAGTTTAAAATGGAATTCTGAACCCGAGACTGGTACCAAGTTGTAACAGAAATCTGGACATGAAAACTAAAAAGCTTAAGGAGAATTGTTACCTTAAGCTAGATCTGTATTGGAGGAGAAGAGGTGAGAATACCTTTTTTGCATATTTGCTTCTGCTTCCCAAGTAGCTCCATCGATGGACTGATTTCTCCAAAAAACTTTAACCCGAGGGACTTCTTTGTTCCTCAGTCTATGAGTCTGGTAGTCTATAATTTTGAATGGAGTTGCCTCATAGGAGAGGCTATTCTGAACATCTATGCTCTGAATAGGGACTACAACTGTTGGGTCACCTATACACTTCTTAAACAAAGAGATATGGAAGACTGGATGAACTGAGGCTAGATCTGAAGGCAATTCAATCTCATAGGCTACCTTGCCAAGACGATTGAGAATCTTGAAGGGACCGACATATCGAGGACTAATCTTTCCCTTCTTGCCAAACTACTTTACTCCTTTCATGAGAGAGATCTTTAGATAAAAATAGTCACAAATCTCAAACTCGAGATCATTTATGATAACATCTGCATAAGACTTATGTTAGCTCTAAGTAAGCCAGAGTTTTTCTCTTATCAACAGGAATTTCTTTATGGCATCGAATAATAAGTCAGGCCCTATAACTGAGACCTTACTAACTTCAAACCAACCAACTAGAGATCTGCACCTCCTACCATAGAGAGCTTTGAATAGAGCCATCTTAATACTTGAATGATTGCTATTATTGTATGCAAACTAAATCAAGGGAAAGTGGCCATCCCAACTATCCTTGAAATAAATTGCACACGCCCTTAGCATATATTCTAGGGTCTGAATGGTCCGTTCTGCTTGACCATCTGTCTGAGGATGAAAGGTTGTACTGAGATAAACTTGGGTACCAAGTCCCTTTTGGAATACTTTCTAAAAGTAAGAGGTGAACTGGGTACCTCTTTCTGAAATAATGGACAACGGAACATCATGTAATCTGACCAATTATCTAATGTAGAGTGTGGCGTAATCCTCGACTGAATAAGAGGTATGAACTAGAAGAAAATAAGATGATTTGGTCATTCTATCTACAATGACCCAAACTAAATCATTCTAATGATGAGTACGAGGCAAACCTATCACAAAGTCCATGTTCACTTCTTCCCACTTTTAAGTAGAAATACTGAACTCCTGCATGGACCCACTAGGCTTTTGATTCTCTATCTTAACCTGCTGACATGTAGAGATTTTAGCCACAAACTCTGCAATACCTCTCTTCATCCCACTCCATCAATAAATCTCCCATAAGTCATGATACATCTTAGTGTCCCTAGATGAATAGAGTAGCTCACACCATGCGCTTCTGCAAGAATTCGTTGCATCAAGTCATCTACACCTGGCACACACAGGCAATCCTGACATTACAAAACACCATCTCCCCCTTGAGAGAAAACCTCTACTTTCTGATCCTTGACTGACTCTTTTAACTTGACTAGACTGGGATCTCTATCTTGCTTTTCTTTTACCTTGGAAACTAGAGATGATTTTGAACTACTCTGAACCCATATGTCACCCTCCTCTGTATCAACTAAGCGAACACCTAGTCCAATATGCTGATGGACTTCCTGAGCTAGCTTCTTCTTACTGTCCTCAACATGAGTAACACTACCCATAGATAGTCTACTGAGAGTGTAGCGACAATATTGGCCTTTCCCTAATGATAAAGGACACTTATGTATTAACTTTTCAAGAGCTCTAACACCTTTTCTGACAAAGATTAAGATCTTTCTGAGAAAAGACATACAGAAGGCTCTTATAATCTGTAAACACATCTACATGAACTCCTTATAGATAATGTCTCCAAATATTTAAGGCAAATACTACGGCTGCTAATTCAAGATCATGAAAAGGATAATTCTTCTCATGGGGTCTTAGATGTCTGGAGGCGTAGGCAATGACCTTACCATGCTACATGAGGACACAACCAAACCTACTCTGGATACATCATATTACACTACAAAAGCATCTGAACCATCTGGAAGAGCTAAGACTAGAGTTGAGGTAAGTCGAGTCTTCAACTCTTTAAAACTCTTCTCACAAGGATCTGACTACCAAAACATGACTTTCTTTTGAGTCCATCTTGACATAAAGGATGCAATATAAGAAAATTCCTTAAAAAATCATCTATAATAGCTAGCCAAACTGAAGAAACTCCTACTATCTGATGGAGAAATAGGCGAGACTAGTTTCTTACTGCTTCAGTCTTTTAAAGATCTACTATAATATTATCACCAAAAATGATATGACCAAGGAATGCTACTGACCTTAGCCAAAACTCACACTTACTAAATTTGGCAAACAACTGAAGATCTCTGAGAGTCTGAAGTACAATTCTGAGATGGTCTACATGATCACGCTCATTGCAGGAATAGACCAGAATATCATCTATGAAAACAACGACAAACATGTCCATGTACCACTTAAATACACAGTTCATCAAGACCATGAAAGTTTTTATGGCATTAGTAAGACCAAAGGACATGACTATAAACTCGAAGTCACCATACCAAGTACGAAAGGCTCTCTTTGGAATGTCATATGCTCTGACTCTGAGCTGATGATAGCCAAATCTGTGGTTGATTTTAGAGAAATAACTGGCACCCTAAAGTTGGTCAAATAAGTCATCAATTATGGGAAGAGAATACTTGTTCTTGATCTTGACATTATTGAGATGATCGTAATCTATTCACATTCTGAGAGAACTGTTTTTCTTTAGGACGAATAAAATAGGTGCACCCTATGTTGACACATTGGGTTTAATGAATCCCTTATCTAAGATATCCTTTAACTGATCTTTTAGTTCTTCAAGTTCTGTAGGTACTATTCTATATGGAGGAATAGATATAGGCTAAGTATCTGGCAGAAGATCAATGTCGAAGTCTATTTCCCTTTCAGGAGAAATCCTTAAAAGATTTTTGGGAAAGACATCTAAATATTCATTCACTACAGAGACTGATTCAAGGCTGGTAGTTCCAGAACTAGTGTCCTTAACTCAAACTAGATGATAGACACATCCTTTAGATATCATTTTCATAGCCCGAAGGTAGGAAATAAGCTTACCTATGAAAGCGGATACACTACCACTCCACTCCAGGATGAGTTCATTCGAAAACTAAAACTGGATTATTTTGTTTCTGCAGTCGACTATGGCATAGAAGGAATAAAGGCAATCTATTCTGAGAATAAAATAAAAATTAGTCATCTCTAATTCGACTATATCTACTAAGTGACTTTCTGAAATATCATAACTGGGAAGTTCTTGTATACCCATTGGGCTATGATGGTTTTACCCACTGGGTAGAAACTAAAAAGGGCTCTGCTAGAATTTTGAAACTAACTCCGAAGTCAGCTACAATATAGGTGGTAACAAAAGACAAAGAAGATCCTAGATCTATCAAAGCGTAAACATGCACATGAAATATCTATAATGTACCAGTAACCACATCATGAGAATTTTCCTCATCTTGCCAAGACTGGAGAGAACAAAGTCTATTTGGGCGCTACCCACTAGTAGCACTGAAAGTGGCACCCTGCTAATTTGGGTGACCAGACTGAGTTGGGAAATAATTCTACTGACCCTTGAGGGCCTGGCGGAGGACAGTTTCTAACTTTGTGGCCTGGCTTGCCATATTCGAAATAAATACCACTACTAGCTCAGGAAACACCCTGATGGTGCTTGCCACAAGTTCGGTAAAGGTGATAGGTGTGGGCACTGCTAACACTACCCTAATACTTAGATCCTAGAGTTCTATCCGTATTACCATCCCTGAACTTAGGAGCTGGAGCACTAGCTGAAGAAGGAGCTAGAACTGATTACTAGGGACGAAACTGAGATCGGTTTCCTCCTTCTGATTTGGGTAGAGCAAAGTTGAAACCCCTACATTGGCTCTCTTATTCTACTACTCCCCCATCTTTATCTTTTTCTCCTCTATCTTCTGAACATGAGTAATAACGCTAGATAAAGTCATGTCACTATTCAACATCGCAGACCTACACTCATTGACCACACAATCGTCCAACCCAAAAATAAATTTACTCATCTTGGCTTAGCTATCTGCAACCACATGAGGGGCATATCTGGCTAATTGAGTAAACTTAAGAGAATACACTTTTACCATCTTCTTTTCCTTTCTGAGGTTGATAAATTCTAACACCTTAGCCTCTTTCAGCTCTTAGGGAACCTCTTTCAGCTCTTAGGAAAAGAATCTATCTAAGGATATAGTGACAAACTCCTCTCACTCTATAGGCTCTACATTATCTAGCCTTTCATACTTCCACTGCTTAAACCAAGTGTGAGAAATATCCTACAAGTGATATGTAGATAGATCAGCATTCTTATGAGGATTAACCCCCAAGATGTCAGTAACCTTCTAAACCTGATCGATGAATTCCTGAGGGTTTTTATTTGACTTAGACCCATAAAAAGATGAAGGATTCATTCGGGTAAAGTCCCAAATCCTAGTTGCTCCTGAATTTGCCACTGGGTTGGTTGAAACGATAGCTGGTCATTCATTCTGAGCATCAACTGACTGAGCAAGAGTAATAAATACAGCTCTAAATTCTACATAACAAACATATTCGCCCAGAGGTTCTTTGGGTTGACGGGCTGACTTATTCCCGTTTCTTCTTTTAGAAGGGATGTTCTATAGTAGAAAGGGAGAAACAGATTAGACTAAGAGATTGAATTGAGATTATGCTCACTGGCACGACATGAATACTAAAAGATGGGAAACTTTTCCTAAAACATTTTATAGGCTCTTGTACGTAAATATGGTGCGCAACATACCTATGTACAAGACTCTACTAGATGCGGCTTTCAAACTTCCTAGGACACTATTAAACCTTATGCTATGATAGCAAGTTAGTAAGACCCTAAATTTGGTACCCGAAATGCCACACGGTGCTCATGACCCCAAAGGAGCACAAGTTAACCCATGATTAATATCTGTACCTGCATACTACATAATATACTGTATAATGCAGAAATATGAACTGAAAGGCCATAAGGTTCCAAACTGTAACATAAAATCTGATAAAACACAATATATAGATGGGGGTATGAAATAGCTAAAACAACTAAAATAAACTATCTGAAACGTGATAGTCTAAAAAACCTCTAACTGACTGAACTTGTCTGAATAAAGAGTGATGGGACATGTAACCAACTAACTCCAACTACTAAAATTAATTAATTAATGAGATAATAAAGAGATGGGCATGTCCTCGAAGGATGAGGACTCACTGTTAACGCTAACTTCTGAGACCAAAATGCTACAGAGGATCTGGAGCTTGTGTTTTTGAACCTATGGTATAAAACACCATAGCGCAAATATGTCAGTAATTTGAATGTACTGGTATACATGTGATATAGGCTAAATGCAAAGGGTTTACATGTATGAACTATACTAACCGACTGGATAACATGAACATGAGATTACATGCAAAGTAACTATATCTGAGATCATGATAACATGAATTGACCGATAACTAACATGACTAATGACTGAGTTTTAATAATTGATGACATGAGTGACTATATCTAATAGTCCTGAATCTGATTTAACTAGCTGAGTTTTGTACTGTATATGAGTTGACTATATTTATCTGTCCTAAAATCTGAAGATCTATCTGAGTTATTTTACTAATACTAATACTGAAATTGTGGGAAGTAGTTATCTAACTGACATGCCCCTAATACGCCATTATGGCTAAGTTGGGGTCCAATCTGTAACCCCAACTAGAAGGGTGTCAATACTACACCACTAGTAAGGACAATCTATAAGTAACCCTCATATAATAGGTAACTTTAGTGAGAATAGCAGGAACCCTCATATAACAGGTTGAGCCATCTCATCTACCCTCATATACCAGGCTATGATGTCTAAACCTATGCTATCTACATAGTATAGGAATGCAAGGATTACTTCTATGAATCATGCCTTCATATAACAGGTGAGTTCCCATGCTTGGGTTCACTCGGTGCTAATTCCTACTCCCATATGAATAGAAACGAAGATTGATTGACTGAACTGGACTAGACTGAATTCATAGAGTTTTGTTAACTGATGGAATACTATTGAGTTTACTTAATTACTAAGCTTTCCTGAGTCACATGACTGACTGAGTTCTATGGATCATGGCTTTACTAAGGATATTGTGAAATCATGACACTATCTCTAGGTACACAGCTATACTTTTTTTTGGGTACAAGTACCTCCAGGAATCAATGGAAGAAAACTAACAAGGCATGACATTCTTGAATACATGAAAAAACATCAACAATCCATAATGCCATAATTGGATATATTACAAGGGCATTTGATTATCATAGCTTGGTATGTGAATAAAATAGCATGTATCCACAGCATAATTTCATAAGGCTAACTCATCAGCAATCCAACAACAATTTCAATAGATAAGAATAACATCCAAGTCATTATGAATCACAATTTAACTATATGCATAATTTCTATCCTCCTAGGCATTTTACCAAACACCTTCTATGCACCCTTAGGGCATAAGCATAATCATCAAATTTACACATTATAAATAACTTAATTTATGGATTTCATTCACTTTCTAATGTAGTTTCATAAAAAAAACACACAAATACTCTAACGTGGGAATCACATAACAAATAAAAATTGTTACAACCAACCCACAACATAAATATCATGATTTACAATTTCAAATAGGGTTCTTGACCTTTATGGATGAAAGGAATCCATAAATCAAAACAATGTATACCTTAGTACTTGATTTAGCAAATATTGACGGAGAGACTTTCCTAAAATTGTATCCCCAATTGAAACACTAAACTGTTCTTGAGAGAAAATTAAGAGAGAGTAGTATATTTTAGGTTCCAAATAGATGAATCTCGCGTTAAAGGGCTTAAATAGAGATAAAAAACTGAATTTTTTAACCCTGGACGTGTCATTCAAATTGGTGAAAATATTTTGAATTGAACCCCTGGAGAAACGGAGCGCTATCGCGCCGTGTCACTGGAATTTGAAACTGGGAATTGGGGAATGGTGCGATGCGAAGCCATGGCGTTTCCACTTTATTTGTGACCTGGAAGTTTGACATGATACTTCATAGTGTAGAACCCTATTGGAATTTTACAAATGCCATTTTCTTTTGTGGTACGCCGTGCCACTGACTAATGTGGTGCTGTTTTACGACAGGAACTTGAAATAGTCATAACTTCTTACCATGTTATTAGATTTAGGAAAATTTTATATCGGTGGAAAGCTTATTGAATTTTCCATATGACAAAAACTGAAAATATTAAAGAAAATCCCTATGGAATAAACACCATTCAATTTAGAAGCTAATACTTGACATTCTTAGGACAAAATTAGTTAGGAAACTTTGGGGTATTATAGTCCCTCTCGAACTGTGAGAAGTATAAGAAGGATCAGTAAAGTAGAAATCCACAATTTCTAGACTTGAGAGAGTGTACTCAACACTGGTAGAGTCTCATAGGGATTTTCCAGTTCCCATGAGAAGATGAAAAATTGAGTTTCATTAAGATGTGGAAGGGGCTGAAGGTCCAGTAGAGGGTCCTAAAACCCCATGATAGAGTACCTTCTCCCAGAGTAGAGGGTAATGATGAGGCCCCTAGTGAGTGCTTAAATTTTGAGACTAGTGGTACTGGGGCAAGGTCAGTGTAAGAGAGCAAATCCTAATGCTGCATCAGGGAGGACTCTTATCTCTCTTTTTATGCTTTCTTAATTATGTTGTTGGGACACTGCCAACTTTTTAGTTGGGGGTGCCTATCTCTGGAGTTTTAATGTTTTGATGTATTGCTAGATAATCTTTATATTGTTTTGATCTTTTATCATTGTTTTTGGGATGCTAATTTGGGTGCTCAGATGGTTCCCATATTTCATAAATTAGTTATTTTTGTTCTTAGTTTTAGACTCTTTATTTTACTTTAATTTATCTATATTATGGTGATGTTTGGTGAGATTTTTCCTATGATTGATTATGTGAAGACATTCTAAAGGTAAAAGCATCATGATTTAGGTTTTGAGACATAGATGAAAGGGAATTCTAAGTACCCATGTCATCCAGATCACAAATACAAGGGAAGTTTGAGTAATTATTGCATTGTATATTCGGGATTGCACACATGTCATTGGCAAAGTTTGAGTAGCTAGAAGGTTGGTTTGCCCATAGTAATCTATAATTTTAGACTAAGGCTTTAGTTGTTCCAATAAGTTAGTAAATTTTGTGTGGTGCAAATACAAAATGAACAACCCCCTCAGTCCAAAAACTTTTTAGGAAAAAAATCAACGGCATGGACGTGAGCAACCTTGTAATAAAACTGTCTCGTTTTCTGACTTGTAAATATTGTTAGATACTCTATTTTTGTCTCTAATATGAGAGGAAATTTATCCTCCTTGGTGAGTCCACATGCCATTTGTAGTGAGTTTATTTATCTAAATCTTATGTATACTTGTGTTATCTAGAACTTGCCCCATTAGTCTTCCAAAGCTAATTTTTATTGTATTTGGTTGAAAAAATGATCTCAGTATATATTTGTGACATTAGAAGCCCACTTAGCCTAAAAAGCCTACCATGCATAAATGTTATCCCTAGTCACCCATTTTGAGCCTTTGGGCTTTTATTTTACAAACACATTACAAGTCGTGAGCCTTTCAGCTTTTATCCAGCTTTTGAACCATACCCTCCTTGAACTAAGAAATGCAACTTGAGGCTAAGAGCCGAAGTTGGGAGTGGTGAAGCTTGAAGGAAGAAACTTTGAGTCATGTAGTATTTTTGAATTCCAATGTGATTAAGAATTAAACAAATAAATAAGAAAAAGAAAAGACCCAACAAAGGAAAGAATTGGATAAAAGTTGCAAGAAAAAAATGAAAGAAAATAGGTTAAACAAGGAAATAAATATGGGCATATTTGTAAGAGGAAAGAAGCGGTCCATAGTGAAAGGTGGACTAAATAAGTGAGATGTAGATGTTCCTAAATGAGGGTATAAGACGCGATTGTTCCTAAATTATATCCTACCCTAACCTGAACCTACGTTATAAGTTCAAAAATACCTTTGAGATCTCCTGCTAACTACTTTCATTGTAGTGGTGATTCAAAATAGTGGCAAGCCTATGGTATGACACTTTTTAACATAGAGAGTTCTTGAGAGGGAGAGAGAGTTGCGCTAAAAATTCCTTGTTGCATATTTTGTAGCTTTGTGTGTGAAATTTTCCTTCCTGTGAAGAGGCATGTGAAAAAGTTGACATGGGTGATTTTGTTATCATCCGAGAAAAGAGGCAAAAATTAGTATTGTGTGGTTGAGGTTAAAAAGTGAGTCACTTCTCAAGTAATTATTGTTGTTGTGTTATTTCTCTTTAAAGTCTTTAGCATTTTAGATATTGTTTTTTATATTGAGGGGTGAAGTGAGAATGGCTTGGCCCATGTGCACAAAGCTATTTGTGGCAGTGACTAAGCTTAAGGTCAATGTGATCAATGAGACATCAACTTTGGGCATAAATGTGTATTGTCTCTTACTAAGAGGTAATGTTGCTTGAAGACATGCAAAGCTTTAAGTTGGGGGTATTGATGAGTGGTGAATCTAACACACAATTTTACTCCACATTTGTGCACATTACCATGTTTTGAATGAATAAGAGAGACATAATTGTGATTATATGCACTAATATTCATATTTTGTTGTCACCAAGTACACAAGATGAAAAGATATGGATTTGAGCTAAAAAAGGAACAAAGGGAGCAAAGAAGTACAGTTGAAGACCTAGTGCAGAACTTGGCCTCAGTTACTGTGATCACATTCTAAGGACCGCGATCGCAGTCAGTCTAGATAGTAAAGATACCATGATTACATAACATTGCCCACAGTTGTGGTAGGCATGATTGCGGCAAAGCTGGTGCTATCGTGACCAAGCAAAAAATGAGCCTAAGGGAAAAGATGTAAATGCACACATCTTTTCCAAAAATTTCCCTAAAAGAAGACTCAAAACCTATCATTCCATTTTACATTCTATGATTCCCTATTATTGAACTTTGTTCTAGTTATTTTCCTCTACACTTGGAGAAGGAAATATTGTATTAATTTTGGATGAAGAATACATTGGAGTAGCTTCCAAATGAAAAATTACTTAACTCCTACTGAATATTAATGGATATTCAAAGTTTGAAGTAACATTCACTCAATCCTTCATAGATCTAATCAATGGAGGTTATTTGGGATATCTTTCTTACTATTTCTATTTATAGCTAGTTCTTCCTCATGGGATTATGCTAGATTAGGGTGTATATATGTGTGGGATGTGATTTATTTGTGCATTTACTAGTTTATGATGTTGGGTTCTACTATCGCTTATGTAAATTGGTTGATATTTCTGGGTGAAAGGCCCAAATGCCAAAATGGGTTAGATGGATAAAAATTCTAAGCTCTTGTAAGAATAAACCATCCTTGAAAGAGGGGTTTGGCTGAACTATAGGAAACCTCATCATCCTTGAAAGAGGGACGCGGGAACCAAGGCAATAGTAGTCAATTATTGTGTTAGTTTTATAATTTTCATATTTTAGACATAAGGATGATTATGAAGTTGACTATACTTAGGGCACTATCCTAGTAATAGGGATGTCTAATTGAGGTATTAGGTGGTTTTGATTGAACCACTCATTATGTACTCAAAAGGGTCAATTAGTCAGACCTTGAAGTTCTGTTAACAAGCTAGACTTAATGATTTACAACCTAGCCTACCACATCACAAACATTTATATTTTTTATCAAGTCATAACACGCCCATGCATAAGTTTCCCTTAGGAAAGCGTAATCCCATGATCCAAATCTAATTAACTATACTCTAATTATTTGTAACCCTAATTTAATAGTTTAAAATCATAAAAAAAAGTATTCTTTGTGATATTTTCCAAACCCCCCATTTTAGTCTTTTTGTACTTTAGGATTGAATTTGGAAAGTATCTATTGATTAAAGATGATTTGATAGCCACTAACATTTTTCATCATGGACTCGACCTCGACTCAAAAGTTGCATAAATATAGTGATGAAGTCCTTCTTTCACTTAAATTTACATATAAGTGGAGCGTTATCAATAGATGACATAGTGTTAAGATTCCTAAACATGGCTGCAATAATTTAGTGTATCCTTATTACTTTCAATGCCTTATTATGTTAGACTAATTAACATGAATAGGATCATTGATACTTATTATCTCATTTTCTATCGTATATGGTTACTGGACATTTATGTATACTTTTCCATTCTATTTATATGTTGTACTGATGTTGGGTGTATTTATGCATTCTAGTGTAACTATTCTAGCCTTTTTAGCCATGTTTTATGTATGATTTGTATGCTATATTTGTTTATAATAATATAAATGAGCATTTAAGTGTCAAATAAGGTTATTACAATGTTCAAAGTGAATTCCAAACAAGTTTGTACTTAATTGAGTCATTTAAAATTCAATCGAGAAAACTAGCGTACTAGCATTTGTTGGATACTTCTCTAGTCTATCTCGTTGGATTTTAATGTGTTAAATGAGTTTCTAATTATTTAAACGTGTAATTATATGTGTAACAACTTGTTGGTAATGTGAAACGATCAATTGGATCAAGATAAAATTCAAAATGAAAAGTTAAAATTCAACACGAGCAAGCGTGGTCTTAACTCGTGTTTTGAGTCGTCGTTCTTGATATTGTGTTGTTCTGATCTCTAAACCGTGGTGTAAATTTATTTAGAAAGCTTTGTGAGCTGGATATGGTGATATATTGATGATTTAAAGTCTATAAAATCATGGGAAACACACTATAAAGGCTTGAATTAAAGGATGGGCAAGGAACACTTAGAAAAAAAAATTGAGACAACTTCCAGAGAGAACTCGTGTTAATCTCACATCGCAACCAGAAGATCTCCTTTACAGATCTCATTTCTTAACTTCCATATCTCCTTACCACAGCTTTTGGCTCGATCTCCACTCCCCCTTTACAGTAAGTGCATCCCGAGGTCTAATTCACACACGGCCAAAAGTGCAAGTTAAATCCCAAATGGCTTGACTTAGCCTATACCTCTAAATAGAACATTTTATATTTTTTTAATCATCTTTGGACATCTTGGAACATCGAGGAGATGATACTACACATATTTATTTAGATTTTACATTATTTCTTTAGCTTTCTTTTAGATTATATCATGTATTCAACCTTTTGGACCATGATTATGTCTATGAGAGGCTAGAAACCTCCATTTCGGGGTTAAAACCAAGATCATGAGTACTATTTTTTTGGATTGAGATCATTTCATTTTTATTAACATAATTAGTTTTTTTTTTATTCTTGATTTAATTATTTTAAGAATTGATTACCCTTAGAATACAATAATTGTCAACCTTGTGATCTCGGGAAAGGGAATAGGAAGGTAGAATGTGGGAATAAACAAAGTATGGTTTGTATTCTTTTATTAAATAAGGAATTTAAATTAGTATCGAGGACAAGCATGTACTTATATGCCTTACTTGATTCACACGTAGGTAGATAGCTTAAAGAACTTAATTTGATTATTACATCCTCTCTCAATGATGTAGTTGTAAGGTACAAATTAGGTAAACGATTAGAGGTCGGGAGACCATGATTAGGAAATTAACCCTGCGAATCAACAACCAAGATAAGAAATTTAATGAATGAAGTTCAATAATATAGTATGATTGTTTAAAGTACTTTAACCCTGGGCTTTAATCCATTGATTGTTTCAAGTATTTTATTTTACGGATTGTTTCCTTTACTTTAGTTTACAATATTCCAAACCCTTTTTGGTTACATTTGCATCAAATTAATCTTTTAATTTAAACTAGAATTGAATCATTATTAGATCAAGTCCCTGTGAGATATATACTTGGCTTCTTGAAGGTCATATTACTACTTGGTGGACTACGTACACTTGCATATGCACTTACGCGTTGTCAAGTTTTTTGCGCCGTTGCTGGGGATTTATAATTCTATAACTATTTTGCTTTTAGTTTTACTTTTAGAGTTATTTGGTGTTTTTATGCTTGGTCTTGGTTTTATTTTTACAGAAAATAGGTTTACAAAGTAGTAAGCTGGCAAGAAATCCAGAATTGGTTGAACCAATTTTCAAACCTAAGCAATTTTTCCATCAACAAAGCAGAGAAGCAATCCTTCTCCCCAGTATTCCTCAAATCACAGAAGACCAAGAGAATCCTGCCATCATGGCTGATGAACAAGCAGCCCGCAAGACAGTCAGAGAAGTAGAAATCCCACTTCCAACCAATTTGACCTCACCATTTCAGAAGTCGGAAGCTGAAGGTAATTTCTAGCTTAAAGAGAATATGGTATATCTTTTGATTAGCAGTGGATAGTTCACAGGGCTTTCACATGAAGATCCATACGTTCACTTATGGAATTTCCTTGAAATCAATGACACATTCCTTCCCATGGGTGTGAATGCAGATTATATAAGGATGACGTTGTTCCCCTTTTCAGTTATTGGGGAATTAAAAAACTGGTTGAATGCAGAATTAGTAAATTCAATTATATCATGGGATGACACGTCCAACAAATTCCTTATTCAGTTCTTCTCTTCTAGTAAGACTGTGAGACTTCACAGTGAAATAGTGTGCTTCAAACAGAAGCCAGACAAGAATATCTATCATGCTTGGGAGTGTTTCAAGGATCTTCTTAGGGACTGTCCACACCATCAACAGTCTAATGAGGTACTTGCTCATACTTTTGTAGAGCCTCTTTATCACAATACGCAAATCTCGCTAGATTCAACTGCAGGTGGTCAAGCTCTTGAGCTGACATATGATAAGCTATCACTTTGTTGAACTGCATGGCTCAAGGAAATCTAGAATGGCATTCAGACTCGAGGAGCCCTACATAAAGAACTGTAGGTGAATATGATGTTGACTAATTCACTGCCATATCTGCTCAGATCTATCCATTACAAAATTAAATAAGTAGTCTAAAGATTTGAGTAGCACAACCTGCAGCCACAGTCAATGCAATCCAACAAGCTGCAGGTTACTTTGAAGTTTACAGTAATAGTAGCCATTATTCGGCCATGTGTGCTTCAAATATGAAATTAGTAATGTATGTCGAAAATGCTCAAAGTCCAAATTATTGTAATGCTTACAACATCAAGTGGAATACTTGGCCACATAATATAGAATGGAATGCCCAACTATAATAATTTTAGTAGCAACAGGCTTAACAAAATCAATCAAATAGCAACCTAGAAGAATTGATGAAACAGATTCTGGCTGGTTAAACAATAATGGATGTGATATGAAAAGTAACTAGGAAGAAATAAAAAAATAAGCAAGTTGCTTTAAGAAGTTTTGAGTTGCCGTTGGGGTAGTTACAATAGATACTAAATACCAAGCCTCAAGGTGGGTTGCCAAGAGATACCAAAAATCCAAAACCAGTTATGGCAATCACTTTCTGGAGTGGTAAAGAGCTTCAAGGAGAACATCTAAGGGTAACGAAAGAGGTAGACATTGATGTTATGACTGAATAGGTAAATGGTAAAGTTGCTAAAATTTTGAGGAAGTCTTATTACTTGAAAGAAAAAATTCTTGCAAAAGTGGAGAAGAAGATGTCGCCACTTCTTTTCCCACAAAATTATATCAAAGAATAGGAGTATGCTTGTTTAAAAAAGTTCTTTGACATAGTTAGAGAGATTTACATTAACTTACCTTTGTTAGATATTTGTAGGATATGCCCAAGTACGATAAGTACTTTAGAGTTATGGTGGCTAATAAAGTTAAATTAAAGGATGTAGAAGAGGTAGCACTCACTGAGCAGTGCAGTTTTGTGGTTACTCAAAAGATGCTAAAAAAGCTTAAGGAACCTAAGAAGTTCACTCTCCCTATTCAGATTGGCAATAGCGAGGTGGTGTACGCACTAAGTGATTTAGGGGAACGTATCAACTTGATACCCCTATCTTTGTTCAAAAAATTAGGTTTTGGGGAAACCTAGACCAAGACTTGTACTACTACAGCGTGTAACTGGGACCATAGCCCGTCCCAAATGAGTGATAGAAGATGTCCTCATAAATATGGGTAAATTTATTATCCCTGCTGTCTTTATTGTGTTAGATTTTCAAGTAGACAAAAAGGAATGAATTATCTTGGGGCATCTATCTTAGTAGTAGGAGAAGCGTTAATTGATGTAAGAGTGGGTACACTTAAAATAAGGTTGAAGGATGAAGAGGCAGTTTTCAAAGTTAAACAATCACGGAACACACTATCCCACTATAAAGACTTTTGCATGATTACTGTTGATGAATGGGATAAGTGTGGGGTGGTTAATCAATCAAAGGCCTCTTCTTACTACTTTATTAAGTTGGCTAAGACAAAACCACAACAGCACAACATAAAGGAAATTGATGTGCCTGAAAAGGCTAAAGTTAAAATATTTACTGCACTTGATACTTCACACAAAAGAGGGGTGAATAGAGTAAGAAGATGGAGACTAAGTGTGAGAAAGAGAAGGAAAGAGAACGACTAAGTCTTAATTGGGTGGTGTCGCGACACTAAATTAGGAGCTACTTGGGAGGCAACCCAAGTTAAGTAGGTATATTTTATTATTTAGTTTTTAGTTTTTAGTTAACATAGTTTTTTAGTTTTTAATTAAGTTACAAGTTAAGGGGAAGTCCGACTACCGAAAACCTTATCTAAGGGGAATGGCAAAAACTGACTCTAGGGTCCCATAGACCCCTTTTTATACATAAATATGCTACTATCTAGGCCTAATAGACTCAGGGAGTATTTCTATCTCTTACTATTAAGTTGATTTTTATGTGTAGGTTGGGGAAATTCTCAATTTTTAGCTCAATTTAAAAATTTATGTAAGATATTCTTGTTGGTGCCATTTGTGATTACATAGCGCAAGTGTTTTGTTTGGTAAAAACATGTTGATTGTCCAAATTACTATTGTTAAGACTCTTAGGCTCATGTTTATGATTATTGTACCTGTTGCCTTAAAACTGGATTTGTGCTATTATTTGGTTAAGATTCTATAATGATCCTATTAAGTTAAGCATGTTCCATGTGCATAGGAGGTGTTGTCTATTCCTTGTGACATGTGATGTCTAGAACTTGCCCGGTGTATGTATGTGTAAACAGAAATAAGAAATTTAGGTTTAGGAGATGATATAGGCATTTCTTTGATAGCCTTGTTTTTACCTTCTTTTTGACCTATCCTTTGTGTATAATCCTAGTAAGCCTTATTGATCCTTTAGCTTTTTCTTTTGCAGCCGCATATGTAGCCTAATTCTCTTCCTTGATAGAACTTAATTTGAACCAAAGTTCCTAGGTTATTTAATGAAATAATAATTAAGGAATGTGAAATTAAAGGAGAAAAGGGTAAAAATTAAAGCACCAAAGTGATTGTTATTGGTGTTTGAAAAAGAAAAAATATGTGTTGTGGTAGGGAGTTGAGTAATAAAAAAGAATAAAATTCTATTCAAATTGAATGAGTTATACATAAAATACTCCCACCTTAGTGTTGAAAATGATCTTAATAAGATGGGGTGAAAACAAAAGAATGGGGCAGATAAAAGTGGTGTGATTTGGTTGTTAGATTATTTTTAACTATTAAAAGTGATGTACTAAAGTGCTAAGGGAAGATAGTCACTATTATTCAAAAATAGTTCCTACATGTCCTTTAGCTTACATTACAACTCTAAAAATACCTAATTGATCCTAAGTTCACCATTCTAATATTAGTTGAGTACTACACTATGGGCAAGCCTATGGTTTATTTTCTGTAACTTGTGAATTCCTTGTGAGAGTGAGCAGAATTTTATTCTTATACCTATTGATTTATGAATTGCTTTTATATAAGTATTTTTGGTAACTCTCTTGTTGAAAGGGGCACATTTTTGATGAATATGCATGATTTGTATGATTTCCTTGATTGAGCAATATGCATGAGTTTGCCAATTGGTGAGTCAATTCTTGAGGCTAGGATGTTTTGGAGTAATGTTCATGAGCTTTCAACAATATAAATAACATGCTTAGTGAATAAACTTACATTCTGTGTAGTCATTATAGTATTAGCTTGAGTGCCTTTCATGTATTGTAAGTGTAGAGTCTCCTTTGTTGATGATGCTTATAGTTAAGAGTTGTTTGAGGATGAACAAGGCTTTAAGTGTAGGGTGGTGATGTTGAGTGTATTTATGCTTTCTATTGTCACTATCTAGTCTTTTTAGCTTGTTTTGAGGATGATTCATATGATATATATGTTGATAATGCGATAAATGTGCATTTAAGGGTAAAAGTAGGTGATTACAATGTTTAAAGTGAATTCTAAACAAGTTTGCACTTAATTGAGTTATTTAGTGTTAAGTCAAGGAAACTAGCGTACTAGATTGAGCTAGTTGCTTGTCTAGTCTATCCCGTTTGATTATAATGTGTTAAATGAGTTTCTAATGGTTTAAACATGTAATTATATGTTTAACAACTTGTTGGTAATGTGAAAAGTTAAAATGGATCAAGATAAGAGTTAAATCAATAAGTTAAAATTCAACATGAGCAAGCCTAGTCTTAGCTCGTGTTTTGAGTTGTTTTTCTTGACAATGTGTTGTTTTGATCTCTAATCCGTCGTGTAAATTGATGTAGGGGGCATTTTAAAATGGATATGGTGATATAAGGATAATTTAAAGGCTTGAAATCAATGGGAAACACACTGCAAAGGCTTGAATAAAAGGATGGGCAAGGAACACTTAGAAAATATTTTGGAGACAACTTCCTGAGAGTACTCACATTAAGCTCATGTCATGGCCAGAAGATATAATTTCGAGAACTCATGTCATTACTTCCACATATCCTTTCCACATCACTTGTTTTGAGCTCCACTCCCCCTTTGCATCAAGTCCTTCACAAGTTCCAATTCACATAGGGCCAAAATTGCAAGCAAAATCCCACATGGCTTAGGCTTAGCCTATACCTATAACTAGAACATTGTATATTTTTTTCTAATCATCTTTGGACGTGTTGGAACATCAAGGGCCTGCTACTAAACATTTTTTATTTAGGTTTTACATTAATTTTGTAGCTTTGTTTAAGATTATATCATGTATTCAACCTTTTGGATCATGATTATGACTATGAATGACTAGAAACCTACCTTCCGGGGTTAAAGCCAAGAACATGAGTACTATTATTTTGGATTGAGTTTGTTTAATTTTTCTTATCATATTTGGTTTCTTATTTATTCTTTATTTAATCATTTTGAGGATTGATTACCCTTAGAATACATCAATTGTCAACATTGTGATCTTGGGAGTGAAATAGGAAGCTAGAACGTGTGAATAAAAAAAGTATGGTTTGTATTCTTTTATGAAATAAGGAATTCAAATTACCATCTAGTAAAAAAATATTCTTAGATGTGTTACTTGATCCAGACGTAGGAACATAGCTTAAAGAACTTAATTGAATTATTACATCCCCGCTCAACGATGTATTTGTACGGTCCAAATTAGGTAAATAATTAGAGATCGGAAGACCATGATCATGAAATTAAACAGACGAATCAACAACCAAGATAAGCAAGTTAACGAATAAAGTTCAATAACATAGTACGATTATACAGAGTGCTTTAACCCTTTGCTTTAATCAATTGATTGTTTCAAGTATTTTATTTCATGCACTGTTTCCTTTACTTCAATTTACAATTTTCCAAACTCTTTTTCATTACCGTTGCATCAAATTAATCTTAGAAGTTAAACTAGAATTGAATTATTGTTAGATCAATTCCCTGTGGGATTGATTCTTGACTTCTTGAAGGCCACTTTACTACATGGTGGACCACTTACACTTGTGTGTGCACTTGGGCACTGTCATGTACATATCTGCATTATCTTTGGAGCTCAGTCATCCTTTTCCTACTGAGTATCATATGTTTGGTACTCATACTATTCTTATGCAGCCTATAGATCATAGTAAGGATTATTGTCGTTGATATGTGAGTCGTGCGGAGAAGCTATGATTTGGTGACTTAGAGTGTGCTCCTGACATTTGGAGTATTATTTACCTCCTTCTTATTAACTAGACTAACTTAATGTTCTATTCAGAGATAAGTTTTATTTGTATATTCATTTGTACTTCAGTTTGAGCTCTTATTATGTAGAAGCTCTTATACTAATACCACCATGTTTTGGGATTATATTATGTATTGATCTTGTATTTCAGATATTCTGCATTGTTTCCTTATTTTATTTGGAAGTTAGTTACTAGACATTCTGGACTACCGGGTTGACTTACCTACTGGTGGGTTATGGTAGGCGTCATCATGACCTAAGAATTTTGGTCATGACACTCTACCAAAAAATAGGCTGACCCCAAATCCTCTAAATGATTTTGAAAATCATTGATATTAACCTCTAACTCTCTAATCTAATGTTGCACAAAAACTCTAGAAAAACATGCCAAAGTCATATTTGCATCTATCAATAACCTCATATCATCCATCAATAGGACAATAGAGTAAAAGAATGCACTGAAGGCTTCAAGAAATACCTACACAAAACAATAAATAAAGAATAAAATTTCCAAAGAATGTTATGTAGTCTCCCCAAGCTAGGATACAAACATCTTCTCACTAATCTACAAGATACTACTAAATATTTATCTCTTGTACCAACAACTCGATAAACCAAATCTCTGACACGAATTATTCATGACCCAATTTTTCAGGTCATAATGGAACATCCTATAACACACTAGTAGGTAAGATATCCTATAGTTTGAAACTACTAATAATGGACTATCATAAAATATTAAAGGAACAAAAGGAAATATAATAAAGTGGCTAATATATTAAAGAAAACCCTGTGATCTAATGGAGTTAGGAAAATAGCTTCTAAAATAATAAGATTACAAATTCAAATACTACATAAATATACATTTATAACTCATCTATTAATATAATATAGAGATCGGTCTGAAACATAAGAGGAAGAGGAGTAGTACTCCAAATTCTAGGAGCTCACCCCAAAACTAGATCCATAGCTGCTCCGCACGATCCACACAATCATTGAGAGAACTCAAACTATGATTAGTAGGCTAAGAAGTGTAGTATAAGTACAAAAAAATTGGTACTAAGTAGGCAACTACCAATTGAGGTCCAAGTTAATACAAGTATAAATAACTTGCAAAGCAAGAATATATACTACAGGAAATTATCCAAGAAGCTAACATAACAAAGCTAGAGAGGTGTTAACGATAAACTACCATATTTTAGTTGTATTTAGGAGCTAAAGTACTATATCCTAAATCACTAGTGAATATACAAATAAAAATGGAAGAAGGATATATATTAGTATACAAGGCTAAGAAATATACATATAATATGACTAAAAAATAAAAGAAGTGGATGTACGGTGATACAACAGCTAGATATATGTACATACAAATAGGTATACAAGATTAACTCAAAGATAACAACCTAAAGTAGCCAACATAACCTCTATTGGGAATACTAATAAAGTGCGAAAGCTAATACTATCATGGTCAGGGTTCCTAATCATAATGTCTTACCAAGAGAAAATTATCCATAATATAATTTATCGTAAAAAGGAAAAGGGATAAAAATCACACCACAACCTCAGCATCACTCCATAATCAGCCTACCATAAACTAAATGCAACAACAATAATAAAGTAATCAACTAGTTCAAACGAACAATTCATAATCAGGTCCCCTTAAACTCGATAGGTTCATTCAACACTAATCATATAGCAATCATAACATATACCTATAAAACTCCCATAGGGCTGATAGATACAAGCACCAAGCAATATACTGGTGTTAGGCATGTATATAACTGAATGAATGCAAAGTAAGTATATAGTAACATAACCGATCCAAGTGTCATCACGTACCTAGTGTATCCATCTCCTCTAGCCCAAAATCGTGCGAAGGTTGAACCTATAGAGATCTCGCTTCTCCAGCATGATGACTTAAAGATGAAGGTCACCTTGGGGATTTGAAAATATCCACATACACTAACCTAGTCCTGATCTAGTAAATCAAATAATTATCATCATCAATATACTTTATCTAGTATTGGAGAGATGTATATATAATAATAGAATTAACTAAATCCATCGCTAAAAAATATAAGTCTATTTCTTGGGATAAACTTTGGAACTCAATAAGTGTTATAGAGTAGAAAGGGTTAAAATCCATCTCTTTGCTGAAGTAAATAGAAGTTGTAAAAGAGTGGATAAACCATGAACCAGAATCAACCTAAGTCTAAATCCTAAAAGATTATTTTTAGTACTAAAAATTCATAAATCATCCATTAAGGTGGTATGATTCCCTTTATAATAGATTTTGTTTAAAAGTGGAAAGTAGGGATAAATTCCATTTTCAAAAAATAATAGTAAATTCATGATTTAGTCAAAATCGTACAACTAAGTAAGCATAAGTATAACAAAGACTATGCATGTCATCACCAATATCCAGTATCCCAATAATACAATCATAAGTGATCAAGCCTCTATAGGCTAAAGCCACATCCTTTACAAGGATAGAATACTAACCCGGTGTCTAACTATTATCGTAACCATGGACTCGAGCCCAACACTATATAACTAGTATAACAAAAATACTATAATTTTGAAAACTATGATAATCCACTAAGTCAAGTAGTAATCTTTATACTAAAGGATACTTAGCATCAACTATGGTTAAAATACTTATAATCTTGGGTAATAGTCTTCAATCACAATAACACGTATATTATCTTAAGGGTCAATTTTCCTATAAGATATTTAAGGTTATAGGCTTCTATTTCTCCCTATAAACATGTCCTAGCATCCTTCCTATCATGTAATATATGTCATACACTGCCTCATAAAGAAGAGTAGACCCAAGCCTACCTCAATGCGAAACCACAAATATTTGAATTATCCATAAATCTTTTTTTTTTGCTCTATAATCCCAAAAAGATACCATGATATAAAAAATATTAATATCTACCTCATTAGCAGTAAGGAAAAAATTCTAGTCAAGATTGGGCATATGGGGTCCGCAAATAAAATTAGAAATTGAATCCATCATGAGGTCCCTTGAAGGAGAAGGAATATATTCTCAAAAGTTAAGATCAAATGGTGCATAAATCAGTCCAAATCAGCCCCTAAGGTATAAAAATTTTCACACCCAATTTCTAAGATTTATAATAAAATAGGATGTAAATTGACGAGATAAATAATGGAAATGAGCAAGGAGTGTTGGGCTAACTTACCTTAGCTTCAGTGGATGATTCCCCACACTTTCTTCTATTCAAGATCTCAAAATGGTGGGAAAATGGTTAGAAAATGAATGGAAAATTAGGATAAAGGTAATTTAATCTGAGCAACTACTGCTAAAGCCACCCAAAGATTGCTTAAGCAGTCAAATGATTGCTTAAGCAACCACTCCATAAATATTTGGCCTTATCTTAGGCCGTCGACCTCCACTTAAGAGAATAGGATATCTCTTATGAGGATGGATGTGGTCCAAGGTACATTACTAAAGTTATCACCTTGTCACTTAAGCGACCATCACTTAAGTAGTTCCACCAAATGGTGTTATGCACTAGATTTCACTAAGTTAAAAATAAAATCCATCATAGTGTTAGGGATTTGTTCAGAACATCGTGTGTACTAATGAACTATGCTACCATACAAAATTTGACATTTTAAACTCAGTGGAACCACTAAAACTTTTATTTGATATTGTTTCAACAAAATGTGTGGCCCACACCAATAGGTCCATTTTCATATAATCATCTAATAGCCTAAAATGAGCCTGAAAGTCCTTCGACCTAAACCAAAAGTCCCCCTAGCCTTAAGACAATGCTCCAAAGCTAATGGCGATGTGATAATTCTCATCCATGGTTGTTTACTAGGATTTTTGGTCCGAGATAGATTCTTTAACTATGCTAGATCCAAAATAGGAAAATAAGCTTAAAACCCAAACATTTATATGATAACTAAAATGATATTTCCAAAAAATCATAAATGAACTGTAGCAGCTCTGGGAAGGCTCAAAATTCCTGAAATGAACATAAATTTTTAAAATAACCTAGAGTTTCATTACAACATTACTAAAGGTTTTGTGGAAGCATCAGCTAGTTAAAGAAAATACTGAGAGACAGAGTTGGACATGAAGAGTTGATATCCAAAGTTGTTTAAGAGTATATGCACCTATTTTATCCTTACATTTAAGGACAAATGTGTGTTTTAGTGGTGGATGATATAATAATACTTCTAGTTATTTTTCAATTTTGATACATTTTACCCCTCTGCTTCGAATGGTTTATGGTATTTTTGGTATGCGATTATTGGTCACATGGTTCTTGGGGTAGTTGGTTGAGTGCGACGCTAGTATTTCATTATATAAATTTGACTACACTTTTCATCATTGTGGAATATCTTAGAATGCCAAAATTTAGATTAATATTCACCTCAAATGAATTGTTAAAAATTTTAGACTAGGCCAGTCCTAGATAAATTCCTCGTATATTATGGTCTAGGTAAATTTAGTAAATGATAGGTTGATAATTATATGAATTAAGACCGCAATATGTTTGCTAAGTGGTAAAGGAGTTCATAAAAACTTTTGGAATTGAATTAGGTTAGTAAAACTTTGAATATAGAGTATGATATATAGGAGGTAGTTTGGGATATAAAAATTGGGATAGCTCAAGTTATAATACCCTAATTTTTGATACTCAAGAATTTAGTTGGAAAATTGATCACTGCCTAGAGTTCGGCTTGGGTAACAAGTTTTATTTACTCTTCATAGGTCATAGGCTGCAAATCGTAGTCATACCAGTAAGGTTGTCCTTGTAAAAATTCTTGATCATGATTGAGACCCTGTGAGTTATAGTTTATAGTCACGAGTCATGGAGTATGTCTCATGAATATAACAGTGAAGGGTCATGGATTGGGGCTTCAGCTGATGATTTAAGGTGATGACTCATCATTATTTTCAAGAGTTGTTACTATATTGACTGGGCAATATTTTCTTGCCCATTTTAATTAAAGGAAAAGTGGTATTTTCAATCTTTAACACTAATCCCATGACTTAAAACACACATTCTGCCTTACTATAATTATATTATCAAAATCAAACACAACTCTCTCCTATCAAACTTCAAACTCAAGAAAAGCTAGGGTTTCAAGGGCTTGATTATTTAGCTTCCATGGGTGGTCTTTTCTAAAAAATTCTCGATGTATTCGGTCATGTATCTCTTCCATAAATTAATTTTGTTCAAAAGAATGTGTTTAACTAGCATCCATGTTGTTTAATTGTGGGGTTTTGAATATATGATTAGGGAATTTGAATGGTTATTACATGAATTGTTTTCCCATGTTTTGATTATGATATTCTTGGTTTAAACTATGGTTTTCAGATTGGATAAATGTATAGGTGTGGGAATTGGAAAGGGAACATAGGTTTCCCCAAATTTTATGGTTTAATAGTTGAATTGGCTTTAACCTCAACCCAATTTTTGAAACTATTTTTGAATCATGAACTCATACATAATCTACTTCACTATTGAAAATTTTCAATTCATAAAAGGTTAATGTAACATAAATTTATTTTGATAGGCCTTAGTGTCCATGGATTTGTTTTAAACTAGAAACCTTAGAATTTATTTAGCTAATTTTTTTTTTAAATGGCATAATGGAAGTGGATTACAAGCTTAAACTTTATTCCATATGATGATGCAAATGGTAAATACCTAATTAAATGAATTCTTGGCTGATATATTGGAATATGTGTAAATAGTTTTTATTTTGTCTTAAAGAGGGTTGTGTAGCTTACCATGAAAGGTGGAGGTCTGAGTAGACCAATGCTGGAAACCACGTTTGTTGAGGTGGGGATATTTATGATCGTGGGCATAGGTCACACTAAATATGAAATTTAGAATGGCTGGGGTCATTCATTTTCTAGCCCCTTCTCAGATTTTTTCCTATATTTGTGGCTAACATATTCTAGGGACTTTTTGGTAAGGGATATGAACCAATGTAGCCCATGGGAGCCTTTAGGATTGATAGATCGACATAGTCAAGGTTAATGGTTTTAAATCTCATGGTTTAACTCGGTACCTAATCCTATCATCTTATATTTATATGTATGTGAACATGCACATAAAGTTTTATTTGTTTTGACATATCATTATTTTATCCCTTCCCTAACATACAGGCTATTGCTTACCTGCTAACCATCCTCAGTCGCTATATTATTTTATGATGTAAGGTCCTAGGGGTTTTTTATTAGCATGTTCAATGTTAGGTAATCCGATTCCAGCCTCCATCATACAAAAATATTTACTATTTCCTAGGTTTCTTTTCATATTATGGCAATTAAAGATCTTCATAATAATGGTCGGGTTCATGTCCCAACTTAGGCTAGCACTCGGTATTTAGAGAATTTTATGGGCAAATATATGGGCTGGATGCTGGTTGTTGTCTTGCCATATGAGTTATCTATTCATATTATCTTTCTTGTTATGTTTTGGTTACTTCTACTATTACCCTTATTGTGGTTGGATGTTTAGGCTTAAGGGGTAGTCTTTAATCTATGGTGGACTTAAGATACCAATCACGACTTGGCCATGGTCTGGGTCGTGACAAGCTTGGTATAAGAACATAGGTTTAAGGTCATTCGGTGTCCACCAAGATGTGTCCAGTAGAGTCCTTTTTATGGGTGTGCACCGCAGCATGCTTATATGGAGGATGCTACAACACATTTAGGAATGTATCCATATCTTATGTTCTATTTCGGGCTATAAAATTAGTTTCATGAACTTCTCTAACTCCTAGCTTCCTCACATTTTAGATCATGCCTCCCTGAAGAGCTAATGTTTGTAGAAACACTACTGGACCGTCAGTCCTACCTGAGGAAAATATGGATGGAACACACCCTATCTAAGAATTGCAGACTCGATCTAGCATCCCTTCTCCCGATTGCATAGCCCCATGGGGAGTTCAACCTGTCCCTATTATTTCTCCTTGGGCTTTTTATACTTGTGATACTTAATATTAGCTATCTCAGGAGACATCTTTAATGCGTATTTCTTTCAGTCCATTCATTTACTTATTTATTTAGTGATGTCATAGTCTCGTCAGTCGAATTGTGTTGATTCTATTTTTCCTCAATTAAGGTCACTCGAGTTGGCCAGTTCATGAGGTTGACTCCCTCAACCTTTACAGACTCTAAGGTTGAGGATGATCCTCAAGGTTTTATGGATGTATTAGAGAAGACTTCTAGGGTTATGCGTACTACTAATGTAGTGGGTGTGGAGTTGTTTCATATCATCTAAAAGATGAAGTTTATCAATGGTATGGAAAGTCAAGAAGTTGAGGGAGTGATGGTGCTGAGTCGGTCGAGTGACAAGAGTTCAGGAGACTTTTTTGGTCATTTATTTTCTCACAAGCTGAGGGTTGATAGGTTAAAGGAGTTTATGAATTAAAAGTAGGCAATATGAGTCTGAAAGAGTATGCCATGAAATTTTAGTATTTGTCTCATTATGCAAGAGATTTAGTATCTAACAACTGATATAGGATGCAGAAATTTGGCGTTGCATTATCCCATGAATTGGTATTAGAGTGTAAGGCTACAATGTTTAATAATGTTATAGATATCTCCACACTGGTCGTTTATATACATGTAGTAGGTAGAGGGTGAAAAGAAGAGACTGGCAACGATGGGAAAGATGCAAAAAAAGAAATTCTAGTGTTCAAAGCGGGGTGCAGGATAGCATAACAATGGGAGAGATGGTAGACAATAGACCAAGAATAAAACTTAGGGAAATTTTGGTTCATATTCTTCAGCTTGTTTCCCTTATCCTAAGTTATTAAGAAATCATCATTTTTTGGATAGTAGTGATTCTAGGGCATAGGGTGCCTAGCCTCAAGCTAGAGGGGTTTATTCATCCCCACCTTATCATCCTTATAGATACTGCAGATAGCTTTACCATGGTTATTGTGATAAGGGGAGGAACTAGTGTTTCCATTATGGACAGCTAGGACATATAAAAAGGAATTTTCCTGCAGCTAAGGTAGCTATTAGGGCTTATAGTATTCTAATTACTTCTTTGTCACATGTACCAAAGGCTGTTATTTTTAGTACCAACACCGATCAAAATTTTCTTTATGCTCTAGCCATTCATCACCAATCTAAGGCATCCTCATAGGTTATCACTGATACATTACAACTCATCTCTCATGATATGTACAGTTTGCTTGGTTTGGAATCTACCTTTTCTTATGTAACCCCTTATATGGCTGTGCAATTTGGTTTAGTTCCTGAGAATATTATTGACCCTTTTGCTATGTCAACTTTGGTGGTTGCCCTATTATTACAAAAAAGGTCTATAGGGGTAGTGTGGTTTCTGTTCTTCGTAGGGAGATATTAGTGGATCAGATAGAGCTGGATATGGTAGATTTTGAAGTGATCTTATGATGGATTATCTTTATACAGTCTACACTTTTCTGGATTATTGGACCGGAAGGGTCAGTTTCTAATTTCCTAATAAATCAGTGGTCAAATGGGAAGGGAGTTCTTTAGTAAAAAAATGGAGGTTTATTTCTTATCATAGAGCCTGGAATTTGATTTAAAAAGGGTGTCTATATTATTTACTTTGGGTCAAGGATTCAAATTTAGGGGGTCCTTCTTTACAGTCTATCCCTGTGGTAAATGAGTTTCTGAATGTGTTCCACAATGATATTTATGGAATTCCTCTAGATAGAGTGATAGATTTTGGGATTAATCTTATACCAGATATTTGCTCTATTTTTTTCCTCTTTATATAATAGCTGCAGCTGAATGGAAAGATCTTAAAGTGAAGCTTAAGGATCTTCTTGACAAGGGCTTTATTCATCCTTGTATTTCCTTATGGGGTTCTTCTGTGCTTTTCAAGCATATAAAAGATGGGTATCTATGGATGTGTATACATTATATCCAGCTGAATAAGGTTACAATAAAAAATAAATGTCATGTCCTATGATTGATGATCTTTTTTACAAGCATTAGGGTGCTAGATTCTTCTCTAAGATTGATCTTTGTTAAGGGAATCATCATTTGAAACTTAGAGAGGTTGATATCCCTAAGACTTTTTGTCAAACACAGCAGTCATTATGACTTTCTGGTTATGTCATTTGGATGGACCAATGCTCTGGCCAATTTTATGGATATTATAAATCAGGTGTTCAGTTAATTTTTGCTCTTATTTGTGATATTTTTCATTTTTATATATTGGTGTATTCTAAGAGTGAGAGGGATCATTCAAATAACCTTAGAATTATTTTTGCATACTCTTAATGAACTAGAGGTTGTATGCTAAACTTCATAAGTTTGAGATTTGGTTGAATGTTTTGACTTTTCTTAGGCATATTATTTCTAGTCAGCGGATCAAGGTGGATTCGTAGAAGGCTAAGCAAATTAAGAAATGTCCTAGACCAACGACTCTAACTGATACTAGGTACATCTTAGGCTTTCTTATATATTATAGCAGATTTATAGATTGTTTTTCTTCTATTGCTAGTCCATTTACAAGGTTGACTCTGAAAAATGTTAAGTTTTAGTAATTATAGGCTTGTAAGGGTAGCTTTGAGAAGTTGAAGGAAAAGTTGACATTTGCACCACTTTGGACCCTTCTTAAGTTTACTAATAGTTTAATTGTGTTTTTTCATACGTCCTATGTGGGATAAGGTTTGGTCTTGATGAAGCATAGTAAGGTTCTGGTCGATGCTTCTAGACAGCTTAAGGTTCGTGAGAGGAATTACCCAACTCACGACATGGAGTTAGCCATTGTGGTTCTTGCTTTAAAGATTTTACAACATTATTTGTATGGGGTGTACGTGTATATCTAATAAGATCAATAAGAGCTTGCAGTATATGTTCACTTAGAAGGAATTGCTTCTCAGGTAAAGGTGGTAGCTAGAATATCTTAATGATTACAACATCAGTCCTTACTACTATCCAAGTAAAGCTAATGTTGTTGTTGATTCTCTCAGCAGGTAGTTTATATTGAGTTTATTACAAGTTTATGAGGAGAAAAGAGGATTGTTAAAGGATATTAGCTAGTTGAAAAATTGGGAGTTTATCTTTTGGACTCCGTAGATGGAGAAGTTGTTCTTAAAGAGGTGGTCAAATTATCCCTTAGTATTGAGGTAAAGTAAATGCAGCTTTTGGATCCTATACTTATGGAAATTAAGAAAGATGTGGGTCAACAAAAGGTTATGGCAGTTAAGATTGGTTTGGATGGTATTCTGACGTACCAAGATAGGTTGTGTGTTTTTTATATTAATGGGCTATGAGAGAGGATTTTGACTAAGGCCCATGCATTGAGGTATATAGTACATCTGAATTTGATGAAGAAGTATCATAATTTTAAGAAAATTTATTGGTATGATAATATGAAGAGAAATATGGTGAATTTTGTAGCTATGTGAATGCTTTTTTAGCAAGATAAGGTTGATCAATTGAGGCCTTGTGGCATACCTCAAGAGATAGAGTTTGCTATATGGAAATGGGAGATGATTAATATGTATTTCTTTATGGGTCTTCCATAATCTCTCAACCAGTATGACTCTATATGGGTCATCATGGAAAGGATGACTAAGTCTGCTAACTTTTTGCTGTTGAGAACTACTTAATTTAGAGAGGATTATGCTAAGCTGTTTATTTAGCAGATCGTCAAGTTGTATGAGGCACTTGTTTCCATTCTCTTAGTTTGAGGTATGCAATTTTTTTTTGAGTTTTGGCATCCATTTCAAAAGGGTTTGGTTACACAGGTGAACCTTCGCACTACTTTCCATCCTCAAAAGTATATACAAGAAGAATGGAATATTCTAACTTTGGAAAATATGCTAAGGGACTATGTGATTGATTTCAGAGATAGTGGGGTGGATCACTTACCTCTTATTGAGTTTTCATACAATAACAATTACCATTTAAGTATTCAGATGTCTCCGTTCAAGGCTCATTAGGGTATGAGGTGTAGCTATCCTATTGGATCATTTGAGGTTGGTGAGACTAGATATTTTGGTCCCGACTTAGTTCACCATGTCGTGGATAAGGTGAAATGTTTTTAAGATAGGCTTAAGACTACTCAGAGATGCCAAAAGTCTTATATGTATGTGACGCAAAGGGAGTTGGAGTACAATGTTAAAGAATGGGTGTTCTTAAAAGTCTGTCCTATAAAAGGAGTGATAAATTTGGGAAGAAACAGAAGCTCATTACTTTTTATGTTGGTCCGCATCAAATATAGAGGAAAGAGGGGTATGTTTCCTATGAATTGGGGTTGTTTGTAATTTGGGGTTCTATTTATCCTAATTTCTATGTATCGATGTTGAAAAAGTGTATGGGTGTTGAACCATTAGTTGTAACTTATGAGAGCATTGGTATTTCATATTCCTTGTCTTATGAGGATGCCCCAACTGAGATTTTTGATAGGAAAGTCCATAGATTTGGACTAAGGATGTGCCTTTTGTAAAAGTTCATTAGCAGAATCAGAAAGTGGAAGAAGCTACTTGGGAGGATAAATAGGACTTAAAGGCTAAGTATCTATTTTTATTCCCCGCATTGGATGAAAATGCTTAAGGTATGATTCTTTATTTTCCTTTATATGGCAAGTCAATTTTGTTGTTTGCTTCTGTTGGTATTCCTTCTTGTTTTCGTGCTAAAAGTTATCATAACTTATCATTTAGGGACAAATGATCCTGGGGAGAGGGGGGAACTAAATAGCCCATGTTTTGGGACTCTATAATTCCATTGGAAAAATGATCATTGTCATGAGTATGGCTCAAGTAATAAGTCATAGTCTCTCTTCATCGGTCATAGGGTTCAATCATAATCATACCAGTAAGGTTTCCTTAGGATGTTTTCTTGATAACGATTTATGCCCTGCCAGTTATAAGCTTTGGTAAAGACTTATTACCAGTCGTCATAAGTCATTACCAGACTGATAACAATTGTGCACCATATTTCTTACTTATTTTTAATGAAGGTCAAAGTGGTCTATTCATTCCTCAACGCTACTCCCACGACTAAAAACACAGATTTAGACCTATTATCATGAGTTTATAAAAATCAAAGACAACCCCTCCTCTCAAACTTCAAAGTCAAGAAAAGTTAGGGTTTCAAGGGTTTGATTATCTATTCTTCCATTTGTGGTATTTTCTCAAAAATTCATGGTGTCTTTAGGCATGTATCTCTTCCCTAAATTAATGTGTTTAACTATTATCCATGTGTTTTAATTGTTGGGTTTTTCATATGGGTAAAGGGAATTAGAATGGTTATTACAAGAACTATTTTCCCATGTTTTGACTATGATATTAATGGTTTAAACTATGGTTATTAAATTGGATGAATGCATGGGTGTGGGAATTTGAAGGATAACATGGTTTCCCCAAATTTTATGGTTTAGTAGATTAGAATTGGCTTTAACCTCAACCCAACTTAAAAAATTTGTTTTAAAACATGGATACATACATAATCTATTTCACTATTGATACCCTGCATTCTATACAATGTTAATGGAACATAAATTTGTTTTAAAAGACCTTGGTGGCTATGGATTGGTTTTAAATTTGAAACTTCGGTGTTGAATTAGCTAATTCATTTTGAAATGGCATGATGGAAGTGTCTTGCCAGATCAAACTTTATTCGGTATGATGATATCCATGATAAATTCCTAATTCAAAGACTTCTTAGTTAATGCATGAGAATATTGATAAATGGTTTTATTTTTGGCTTAAAGGGGGTTATGTAGCTCATCGTGGAAGGTGAAGGTCCCATGGGACACCAATAATGGAATCTATATTTATCGACGTAGGGGTCTTTATGACCATCTGCATGTTTCATACTTAATATATATTTTTGAATGGTTGAGGCCGTGGATTCCTTGGCCCTTCCTTAGATTTTCCTAGTTCGCGCATCTAACACATGCTAGGGACCTTTTTGCGTAGGGAGTTGAACCCATATATCTCGTGGGTACCCTTAGAATGGCTAGAGCTACACAATCTAGGTTAATGGTTTTAAATCTCATGATTAAACCTGGTACCCTATCACGGCATCTTATATATATGTATGTGAATATGCAATAGAGTTTTGGTTTGTTTTGTTTTGACATGGAATTATTTTCTCCTTTCCCCGAGTTACATGCTAGAGCTCACCCCGCTATCCATCCCTAGATGCTGGTCATTTTATGATGTAGTATCCTAGGGGTTTTATGTTACCTTGTATCGTGTTAGATGATTTGATTCATTAGTTCGTCTACAGCGAAGTGGTGAGCCTCTACCATCCAAAAAGCTTTACTATTTCCTAGGTTTCTTTTAAAATTTTAGGGATTAAAGAGCTTTATTTTCATGGTTGGGGGCATGTCCTGACCTAGTCTTAAATTCGATATATAGAGGCTTTTGTGGACAAATTTGTGGGTTGGATATTGGTTGTTGACTCTCGGTTTCCATATAAGCTATCTATTAATATTATCTATCTTGTTAGGTTTGGGTTGCTTCTATTATTATCTTTATTGTGATAGGATGTTTCAGCTAAGGGGTTGGTCTCCGATCCACAGTAAGCTTGTGATACTTGTCATGACCCTACCCTAGTTTAGGTAATGACACAGAGTTACTTTATAGAATATCCTCCTATAGCGAAAGGCATACCACTACCATAGGCCTGTTATAGCAAAAAGTTTTCTGATCTAGTGAAAGTCAGTAAGGGTCAGTCCTACTATAGTTTGAAATATCCCGCAATAGCGAGGCTGGTATCGTGTAAATTGGGATATTATAGGATGCTATACATAGTAAATAGCATTTTTTTGACATAAACATTATTTTCATTCCACATTAGTTTAAGACTAGAGGAGGACAATTTAGTACAAACTCCACCAGTTTTCATCCAATTTTCATCATTGAGATAAGTTAATCAACCTATTTAACTTGTTGACACTAATTCATCCCTATAATCTCTACGTTTTGATCATAGTGGAGGAATTAACTTGAACTAGGTTTATTTTCTGGTGCAATGTAACAAAAGTAAGGTAAACCTTGGGTTTCGTTCAGGGGTGTATGTATTTTGATTACATGGTTAGAATTCATTTTTGTATATATGAATTTAATAGAACTAAAATAGACTAAAGGAAGAAGATCCATAGAATAAAGGAATGATTCATGAATTTCTCCTTGGGGTTTGGAATTACGTTATAATTTATTAAATCGTTAGGGCATCATTTGACTAGTAACTATAATAATATATAATTTACCATAATTAGGATGAAGCTTAAAGAAAAGGCAAGGCTCAAGTTTGTTAGAACATTGGGGGTTTTGGATTGAAGTTGATGATGGTTGAATAGAGTTATAAACTCAAGTTTTATATATGTATATGTTAACTGCATATTTGTCAAATTCTTGCAATACAACATATCAAATGTTGAATATGTCAAATATTATACAAGTTAGATAACCTGAACTGACATATTCAAGTGTAGGTAGACTATCTAAGTAATTGTACATGTTATAGAATTATTGATATTGTTACATGATCCTGTAAAGGTTGATTATCATGAAATTGTTGGATTTCAAGAAGTATACAGGTTGAAACATTGAAATAAGAGTGGCATAAAACTTGGTTTGGGATAAGGGAGAAAAAATAAGTTATCAACATTATTTTGGTGCTTAAACCAAGCTCATCCCTTTTAGTTCATGGATAGTGGATACTTACAAGACCATTAGCATATGTGTACACTGTGTTAAAGAGTATTATAGTTCCTTGAGTGTATTGGGTTATAGTGTTGTCTTTCATCCTTGTGTGATTTGGACTTTTCATATAGTAGTTAAACTAAATTAATGTTGTGGAAGTTTAATTCATAATTATTTGTGACAAGGTTAAGTTGTATGTTTTGTAAGTCTCAATAGTTGACTAGATTTAAATATTTGAACTTGTAATATGGTTTTCTTGGGTACATAATTCTATGAAGGAAAGACTAACTTAAAGGATAATTATTAAAGTTACATGGTTTCTTCATATTTACAAATTATTGGTTGAATGTTGACATTTGTTAACTGAGTTGGCCTATGAACCTACTAGTACATAGCAGTTTTGCACAGATCCAAACCTATTTTTTCTAATGGTAGAGAGAAGAGCATATTCCAGTGGCTCACATGAAACCTTATTTGTAGGCAATGACCGATATACGATCCAGGTGTGAGCATCATCATTTAATCAACCATAGATATTCTTGCATTATGTCTTGTCCACTTATTTTGGATCCAGACAAATAGTTTATTGCTAGTTTCTGGGTTGTCCTATAAATAGTCTTATAGATGTTTCGGTATTATATATGCTTACCATTTATGGATATGTTTTAGAATTCTGATATTATTCTACACTATTTTGATTTTGAACTATTTTCTATATTAGTTATCAATATGAAATTGCTTTCTTTAGCATTAAATATGCTAAGTGTAGATAGTGGTTGTTTGGGTTAGATAGTTCTCCCATCTGAGTGTAAGTGTGGGTAGGTTCATGATTGGACTTAGGCCGTGATAGTAAAGTTTCAAAGATAGAATAGTATACTTGGATCAACATTTGGTAGTATCAAGGATGTATGGGAATTACAGTATCTATTATCTTTGAAATGTCATTATGGGATTAGTAGGACCTTTATTTTGGGTTCTAGGTGTTTGAATATATTTTGAGTTATTGGTTGAAAAGATGAAAGTTTATGGCATAGGATTGACTATGGAAAAAATTCATTGATAACAATGTCAACATGGCAATCTGATGATTTCAATGAGTTTAGAATGTCAATTTAGGTTTACAGGGTTCTGAAAAAGTTCTAGACACTGTTTGGGAACTTTGGAAAGGTTAGAATTGCTAGTGCAGTTTTCATTAGGTGTTATTTTCACGTTCACAAAGATGTACCACATTTTAAAAGTCTTATGTATGGTTAGCATTTCTCATCACAACAAATCAACTATGTTCTTGAAGGGGAAATCATGTTTAGATTAGGGATATTTTTCATCATGTTTGTGATGTATGGATCATGTTCGCTCTGTGTTTTCGTATTTGCAAAGAATTATTTTGACATACAGACTTTGTTTGGGGACTTTTAGGAAGGTTAGAATTGCTAATGCAGTGTTTATGAGGTATCATTTTCATGTTCAAAAACATGTACTAGATTTTAAAAGGCTTAGGTTGGGTTAAAGTTCATTTTCAAAACAAATCGACCATGTTCTCTTAAGGGAAATCAGGTTCATTTTGGGGATACTACTAATCATGTTTGTGATGAATGGATCTTGTTCGCAATGTGTTTTGGACTTGTTCAGTCACGTCCATGATTAACTTTTCATATTTGAAAAGAACACTTTTGACATAGACAGATTAAATTGTCAAACTAAAACCTCATTACTAGTTTATAAAGCTTGGGAACTCTATTTTGAAAGACTCAAAAGTTTTTTGTAAGGATGCTTCGTAGGGGTATGATTCTTATATTATTTTTACACATTTCCTAATTGTTAATTTATTATTTCATTGTCAAACATAGATTTTTCAATTGGAACTTTTGAAAATTTTAGGGTAAAGTTATGAAATAGTATTTTGATGATTACAAAATCAATTTTAATTTCATTACAGATGACATTTAATATGTGGACTCCATAAGTTATAGAAAAATAATTTCTAAATAGAATTCTTGTTTTGCCCTTGTGGGCTTGGGGTTGACTTTTGAATTGACTTTTTGGACCCTAAATTTAAGTATAGAAATATGAGTTTCTATGATTCCATTTTCTTATATAGAATACTTCTTTGATAAGATTGGCCTCATTCATAGTATCTTCGAAAGGTTAAAGCATGAATTTGACTTTTTGGACTTGCTTTAAGACAAGTTGAGACCCTTTTTGACTCATTTAATTGTTTATGTGCTAAATGTTTGTGTTGAAAGTAATAGAGATGTGGGTATCCTGTATTGATAAGATAAGAGAAATTATGTGGGTACCAATGTATTATGAAAGGGTTAAAAGTAACTAACCTGATTGTTTGTGTGTGTTTGTAATACTTTTCCTTATGTGCTATGTTTGGATAAGAATTGATTTCTTGGTGTCATTGTTTCATATATTTGGGACAATGAAAAATATGATTCGATATTATTATGAATAACCTGATAAGTTATTCATAACTCTTTCCAATATTCATGGTGTAAGACTAGTATTTATTAATTTCATGATACTTCGTCATCCCTCCATGTGCATATTATCATGGTATTAATTGTGTTTCTCTATGGTCTTTTACTGGATCCTAAGAAAGAGATCAATTGAGGCACCATGACTTCTAAGATACTTTTGTGACCCTAGCAATTCATCTAAATTAAGTAGTTGTATGATTATTTACTTCATGTCTTTTGATGGATCCAAAGGGTATATATAGACCTTGTGAGTCGCATGCACGTTCCAGCTAGTTATACAGAGCAATGGGTGTATAAAAGTAGTACAAACATCCACCTTACTCATTATTTTCACTATCACTATTTTGTTCCATCACATATATCATACTCATCAAATCCATTTGGTTGTTTCACTTGATGTGGTAAGTGGTTGACTGACTTGATAGTGATTTCTATATTATTATACTATTTTGTGGTGACTAATGATTATTTTCGATTGAAACTATATAGATTATTATTTTTATTGGTGTCTAGACTAGGCATAGCCTTCCTGTGTTCAGATTTATATGGATAGTTTTAGGTAGTTGAAAGGTTCGGTATTTCTCACCATCACTTTGAAGTAGGATCAGTCGACAATGTTGATAATAATTATGAAATAATACCCATGCATATTTTTTAAGAACTTTATATGTTTGTGCTAAGACGACGGTCCCCGATCACATATTCAGGGATTGCTAAGTGGTTCATTCTTCAAGGATTTTGAGATTGTGGATGTTTTATCCCAATTACTTATAGGCCTCTTTTATGTTGTTTTATGTTTTTCTCCACATTTCAAGACATCTTGGACTTCCTATTGTACTTATCCCTCATATAGGATTGTACATTGTGAGTTTTATATTTTTGAGTTATTTTCATGATGTTTGTTATTAAGATATGTTTTCCTTTATTTTCTTCCTTGTATTCATTCTGTAGCTTACTATTTATTGTTTGTTTTTCTTACCTACCACGAGGGTTAGGTTGGTGTAATAATTACTCGAATTATAGATTGTGCAAGTTCTATTTAAAGAACTCCACAAAATCAAGCTAAACATGTTTTGCTTTTCTACGTTTATTTGATAACTTATTAGATTGATTTTAGCTTACTCATGTTGTTTATATTTTATAGTTTATTATATATTTTAAATATAAAATTAATCAACATGTCTTTAAGTCATATCACTATTCAAATATACCTTTTTGGGGTAAACATGTACTAATGGATTCCATGTTTTTTCTTTTGGATCCAGATTTAGTGGTGTATTGTTTGCCATGTTTATAGTAGAACAGAGACTATTTTATTTTTATTACATTTCATCAATATAATTCATTTATAATCTTTTGGGTTCTAGTGATATAATGAATGGAAAATGGAGGAAACAAATGGAGGAAAGAAGTGAATTGTGTTACACTTAAAATAAGAAGTGTTCTTCAACATTGGTGGGAGAAAGAAACATTCTTATACTTATATATAGAGGATTATTCCATGTTATTAGTATGAAAAGAAAAAGACACGTCTCGTGCCATTGTCTTCATCGCTAGGCTTGGCTTCTGCTTCGAGTTTGGATTTGGATTTATCAAATGATCGAGGGGAAGATAATATTTTTGGACAAAATTCATTTGAAACTTAATGTTTAATTATAATTTAATTCAAAAATCCGATATGATTTTGTTCTCAATTTACAGATGTAAAATAACATTTGGACACATTTCCAATGAGCATTTAAGGGGCGTGATCCTTCAGTTCATCGTTTGAAATTTATTGAAAGATTTATTATTTCATGGGGCCATTTGTTCCCATATATGGATCAGCAAATGCCTATGTAAATCAAGTGAAAACTTTCTATTGTTGTCTGTTGAATGATGTGTTGGAGCATATGGGCATCTGCTCCTACATACAGGTTGACCATCTGAATAAGTGCAACTCATCATGAACCATTACTTCTTTCAAATGAAACATCTTTTGTCTATAAACATCTAATTTTTCCTCAAATATTAGAGAAAAATTTTTATGTAAAAAGATCCTTTTTCTTATATAAACTCAAGTGTGATTTTCGACCATTCAGTAAGTTTGTTGTTGTGTATAATTTGAGGTACCACTATTCTACTAAAGTGAACCATTTATTCTTAAGAGGATATACTTGTCACAACCAATTTCTCTGGTCATGATGCCTACTAATCAGTAGGTAAGCTAACCCAAAATATGGAACCACTAGTAACATACTATTAAAAGAAATGAAAAAACGACGGAATAAATATAATGGAAAAGGGTCAAAATTGCCTTGAACTATCAGAAATAGAGCAAAAATACCCTATGTTTGTTTTTTGCTCAAAAATGCCCCTCTGTGTTCTTATTGACACAAAATTACCCCTCACCTTAATGGAGTGCTACCAAGCACAACTGGTTTGGAAAACAATTGTCATATGGTCAATCCACGTAAATATCTCAATTGTGGAAAAAGGCCAAAACTACCCAAAATGGAGCAAAAATACACTTCATTTTTTTTTGCCTCAAAAATACCCCTAAGTTTGTTTGATGGACTATAGATACTCCTCACTTTATTTGAGTGCCACAAGCACACCACACCACAAAAAGTTTAACATGGCGAGTACACATGAACATCCCATTTATACCCCATCGAACCACTTAACCAACCAACTTAATGGCCTATTACATGTACTTGACCCATCTTCAAAACATTCAACCCATCTTCATAAGTAAAGGGTAAAGATAGATCCACTCTTTATTTCACTTGAACTCTTCAAAACAAAATTGATGCCGACTAGCGATTTTAAGAGAAATGAAAGCCCTTAATACATAGGTTGAAACTTGAACCATCTGTATCTTGTCAAAGAATATGGGAAAGTTCAACCCATGAATTAAGCTCTATGTTTCTTCTCAAAATCCCTACCTAAAATGCCTCGAGTCTGTACCTCGGATTCCACATAGTGCTTACAACCCCAAAGGACCACATGCTAACCTAAGACTGGTACCTGTTGTAAGCACAAAATAATAATACTATAATAATGCGGAACATAGGTTGAATTTCCATAAGGTTCATAATCTGAACACTGATAAATATAATATTGAAATAACATCTGATAAAATATGTGAAATCTGGATACTAACTGAACTAGTCTAGTCTGAAAAGCCTGTAACTGAATCATCTGAATATGGAGTTAATGGGACAAGCCATAAACTAACTCTTACTACTGAAATACTGATAGAGTGAAATACTGAAATAAAAGCATATCGTCGATAGATGAGGACTCACTACTAAATTTACGACTGCCAACTGAATTTATCTAAGTGTAGTTAGGAACCTAAGCATCCGAAACTATGATATTAGACATCATAGTGCATAGAAAAAGTTTGCGCCAGTACGTGGAATATACCGGTATGCTAGATGAGGTAAGACTGAATGCAAGGGTTCATATACATGAATAGTAACTGACTGAATGAGATAGAGTGACGAATAAGAATACATAGGTAACTGAAACTACTATAAAATACTGAGTATGCAATACTGTTCATATACATGTATACTATATCTTAGCTTTTACTGAAGCTAAGTATTGATTTCTGATACTGAGTAAGTGATATATGTGATGACTGATCACTGAATTACTGATATTAAGTGACTGTATCTAACATTCCTGATTCTATAGAACTGAACTGAGTTTTATACTGAGACTAAAACTGAAACTGTGGAAGGTAATCATCTAATCGACATGCCCCTTTTGAATAGATTTAGGATACAACCTGTAAACCTAGCTAGAAGGGTGTTAGTACTACGCCACGGGTAAAGACAAGTTGAAGAGTTACCCTCATCTAGCAGCTACTCTAATTAGAATGGTGGTACCTTCAACTGGCTGGTAAAATACCTCATCAACTCTCAACTGGCAGGTTGATGTCTAAACCTATGCTGGATACGTAGTTCTAGAATGCAAGGACTGGTACTAAGGATCACACAGTTGAATTCTACTCCCAACTGAAGATATTGATTATTATACTAATCTAAACTGTACTGATATTAAGTTTCACTAAATTCTTTAACTGACTAAGTTCATGGAGTTCTGTAACTGACTCAGTTCACTGATCGTGACATTACTAAGACTAATCTATAACTAATTATAGCTCTAGGTAAACAGCTAGATTTTAGGGTATTGAATACCCCTAGGACACGATAGCATTGAAAATAAAGCATGGCATTATCATAAAACATAATAATACTTGCTTTCTAACAATGCACTAATTTAGATATTTTTTCAAACACTTGTAAGGCATGAACATGTACATAAAGGGGACTACATAATAGCATGTCATGATTTCCCTATTCAATTCACATAGGCATTTTATGAAACACTTTAGGAGCATGCTTATTTCAATAGAAATAAACAAATAATAATATTACGGCTACTACATCCAACTTGTAATTCAAGAGTTCAACATGAAGATCACATAATTCAACCCACAACTATCTATTTTTCATAAGACTTATAATTAATCATGGGATTAAATCCCTAATAATATCATGAATATAAATTCAATCTATTTCAAGCATGGAAATCATAAATTTAAGATCTTGTATGTTTAAAAAGGTTTCTTGGACTTTATGGGTGAAACAAACCCATGAATGAACACTTAACATACCTGAGAATAGTAATTCTTAAAGGTTCTTAGAGAATTTCTTGAGCTTTGTTCTTGATTCTTGAAGCTAGGGTTTTGCCCTTTTGAGAGAGTGATTTAATTTAGGAGAAAATTGGGTGAATAATGATATAACTAGGTTAATTAGGGGTTACTTACATATTTAAAACTGATCTAGATCATGGAAAATTACCAAATTACCCCTGGAAAGAAGTTAATATTTGTCACTAAAAATCCTAATTTTGAGCTTCATCGTGATACAGTGGCATCGCAGTGAGCCACTAGAATCCAGCGGAAATAGTGCAAAAAGGAGCGAATGGTAAATTGGCTCTTGGTGCGACGCGGCACCACCGCGGAGTCACAGTAGAATTTGACAATTGTAAAATACGGCCCTGACATGATGCGCCGTTACCGCAGAGCTTCACTGGAAAATTCCAATTGGGAATTGGCATTGCTCCGCAATACAGGCTTATCGCGTTAGCTTACTGGAAAACTAACAATTGCCATTTGGCTGGTCTCCGTGATGCGGTGCTGTACCAGGTAGCATACTTTTTTACAAAATATGCCATAACTTCTCACTCGATTATAGGATTAGGGAAAAATTTTATATCTTTGGGAATCTGACTGAATTCCTTACGCAATGGTAAGCTCTAAACTAAAAAATTTGAAGTATTCTAAAAATTTTATATAGCGATACTCATACACTGAGCGTTAAACTGAGCTAGGAAAATATGAGGTATTACAATATCTCCCCCTTGGGAACATTCATCCTTGAATGAGACTAATTAAGCTGAGCAGTACTTCTAGACTGAGTTTGCACACTGAACACGCATAAGTGAAATAGAGAATAGATGACTGAAGTTACTGATAAGCTGAGTTTCCATTCTTAACATGCATATTTGATTCATGAATAGATGACAGAACTGATTCATGAATGCAAGGTTGTCATGAAGATGATATGCAATGGTAATTAATACCAAGTTTGTAACTGTAACTAAATATGGAACTAAGTAAATCTGAGGAAAACTGTTACCTTTATGCTAAATCTGAGTTTGCAGAGAAGTGTTAAGGATACTTGGTCCGCATATCTACTTCTTATCCTCAAGTATCTCCCTTAATAGACTGATTTTGTCAAAGAACTTGACGAAGGGAACTTATTTGCTCTTTCTTCTAGAAATATAATGATCAAGGATTTGCACTGGAACCTTTTTGAATGAAAAGTAATTGTGAATATCTATGCCCCTAAGGAAACTATGACTGCTAGGTCACCAATACATTTCTTTAGCAAGGAGACATGGAATACTGGGTGTACTGAAGTTAGATCTGAAGGCAATTCAAACTCATACACTACCTTTTTGAAATGGCTGAAAATTCTGTAAGGACCGACATACCAGGGACTGAGTTTCCCTTTTTGCCAAACCTCTTCACTCCCTTCATGGGTGAGATTTTTAAGAACACAAAATCACCAATCTTAAACTCAAGATCTTTTCTCCTCATATTTGCATATGATTTTTGTAGGCTCTGGACTGCCCTAAGCCTTTCTATGATCTACTGAACTTTGTCTAAGGCATCAAACACTAAGTAAGGCCCTATTACAGCGTCCTCACCCACCTCGAACTAACCAATTGGAGATCTGCATATCATACCTTAAAGAGCCTCAAATACATCCATTTGAATAATGGAATTACAGCTGTTATTATATGCTAATTCAATCAAGGGAAAGTGGTCATACCAACTACCTTTAAAATATACAATGCAGGCTCTTAACATATCTTCTAGAGTCGGAATAGTCCTTTCTGCTTGACCAGCTATATGAGGGTGAAAATTTATACTGAGGTAAACTTGGGTACTAAGACTCTTTTGGAATGCTTTCCAGAAGTAAGAGGTAAACTGGGAACCTCTATCTTAGATGATAGACACTAGCACTCCATGTAACCTTACCGACTCTATGATATAGAGTTTGGCGTAGTCCTCAGCTAAATAGGGAGTATGAATTGGCAAGAAATGAGCAGATTTTTTCATTCTATCTATGATAATCCAAATCGAATCATGCTAATGGAGGATATGAGGAAAACCTATAACAAAGTCCATATTCACTTCTTCCCATTTCCTCGTGGGAATACTGAACTCTCTCATGGATCCATTAGGCTTCTGGTGATCAATCTTAACCTGCTGGCACCTAGAGCACTTATCTACAAACTCTACAATATATCTCTTCATCCTAATCGACCAATAAATCTCTTACAAATTACAGTACATCTTCGTGGCCCATAGATGAATAGAGTAACGTGCACCATCCGCTTCTGTAAGAATATGCTTCCTCAAGTCATCTACACCTAGCACACACAATCGACTCTGACAACACAATACACCATCTTACCCAAGGGAGAAAACCTCTACTTTCAAATCTCTGACTGACTCTTTCAACTTAACTAGACTGGTATATTTTCCCTGCCTTTCCTTCACTTCAGAAACCAGAGATGATTCTAAACTATTCTACACCTACACACCGCTCTCTGCTAAATAGACTAAGCAGAAGCCTACTCGAGAAAGCTGATGAACTTCCTAAGATAACTTTTTTTTATCATCCTTAACATGAGCAACAATACCCATAGATAATCTACTGAGAGCATAGAAATAACGCCTCCAAATAATTCCTCATAATCGTTCAAAAATTCTAATCATCTTCTCTGATGTAAATTCAAATCTTTCTAAGAAAATGCATACTGCAAGATTTTGTGATCTTTGAACACATCAAAATGCACCCCATATAAATAATGCCTCCAAATCTTTAAGGTAAACACTACAACTGTAAACTCAAATTCATGGGTAGGGTAATTCTTCTCATGGGGTTTAAGTTGTCTGGAGGCATAGGCTATGACCTTACCTTTCTACATAAGGACACAACCCAAACCTACTCTAGATGCATCACAGTATACAACAAACCCATCTAAACCATTTGGTAGAGTTAAAACTGGGGTTGTATTAAGTCGAGTCATCAACTCCTAAAAACTCTTCTCATAGAAATCTGACCACTGAAACTTGACTTTCTTCTGAGTCAATCTTGACATGGGGAAAGCAATAGACAAAAATCCTTCAACTAACCAACAGTAATAGCCATCTAAACCCAAGAAGCTCCTGATATCTGATGGAGAAATCGGTCTAGGACAGTTTCTCACCGCTTTGGTCTTATGAGGATCAACTATAATGTCATCACCAGAAATAATAAGACTAATAAAGGCTACTAACCTTAGCTAAAATTCACACTTAATATATTTTTTGAACAATTGATGGGCTCTGAGAGTTTGAAGTACAATTCTGAGGTGATCTGCCTGATCATTCTTGCTACAAGAATAGACAAGAATGTCATCGATGAAGACAATAACAAACATGTCTAGATACTACTTGAACACGTGATCCATTAAGTCCATCAAGGATATTGGGGCAGTTATCAGACCAAAGGATATGACTAGAAACTCAAAGTGACCATACCGGGTTCAAAAAGTTATTTTCAGAATGTCACATTCTCTGACTTTGAGCTGGTGATAGCCTATTCTAAGGTCTATCTTAGAAAAGTAGCTGGAACCCTGAAGTTGGTCAAACAATTCATTGATTCTAGGAAGTGGGTATTTGTTCATGACTGTGACCTTGTTTAACAGACAGTTGTCTATACAAATTCTGAGTGAACTATCTTTCTTTAGCACGAACAAGACTGGTGCACCCCATGGGGAAATTTTGGGCCTAATAAACCCCTAGTCTAAAAGGTCATTTAACTGTTCTTTTAACTCACTAAGTTCTATTGGAGCCATTTTATATGGCGGAATGGATATGGGCTGAGTATCTGGAAGAAGGTCTATTTTAAAGTCAATTTCCCTTTTGAGAGGAACTGCAGGAAGATCTTTGGGAAATATATTTGAGAATTCATTTACTACTAGAATTGACTCAATACTAGGAGCCTTTAAACTAAAGTCTTTGACTCGAACAAGATGATAGACACATCCCTTGGATATTATTTTCCTCGCTTTAAGGTATGAAATCAACTAACCCTTAAGTATTGTAGTACTACCCCTCCATTCAAGGACTGGTTCATTAGGAAACTTAAAATGAACAATTTTAATTCTACAATCAATTGAGGTATAGCGTCGAAATCCATCATCTCTAACTCTACTAAGTCTGTTGAAGAGACTTTCTAAGATATCATATCCGAACAATTCCTGTATACATGTCAGGCTATGATAGATTGACCTACTGGGTGGAGACTGAGAAAGGCTCTGTTAAGTCTTCTGGTTTTACCTTAAAGTTGACTGCAATGTATAGAGTTATAAAAGATAGAGAAGCTCCTGGATCTAATAAGGCATAAACATTTAAATAGAAGATTTGTAACATAGCAGTGATAATGTCAGGAGAACTTTATGATCCTATTTGGGCTGAAGTCCATAAATCTTGTTTGGGTGTTGCCCACTGGTGGCACTGGAAGCATATCCTTCTAATTCGGGTGACCGAACTAAGCTGAAGGACGACTGTACTGACCGTGAGAACCTGACTGAAGATAATCTCTAATTCTATATCCTGGCTTGCCTCACCCAAAACATACATCACTACCAACTCTGCAGATACCTGATGGTTTCTACCATATTTTTTATGAAGAGGATTTTTTCGAGCACTTCTAACAGTACTTTGAGACTTAGATCCTGGTGCCCTATCTTTGTTACCATTTTTCCACTTAGCTACTGGAGATTTGGATAAGGAAAGAGCTGGAACTGAATATTTTTAACAAAACTGGGAGCGATTAATGCCCTCTGACTTAGGCTGAGGGAAACTGAAGCTACCTATTCTAGCTCTCTTGTTCTCCCTCTCTCTCTTTCAATATCCTTAGCCTCTTCTATCTGTTGAGCATGGACCATGATCTTGGATATGTCCATCTTCTTAATCAATATCGCAGTTCTGCACTCATTAACCACTCTCTGACAGCCCTAACACGAACTTATTCATTCCGTACCTACTATCTTCTACTACATAGGGAACATATCTAGATAATTAAGTAAACATGACGGAATACTCTTTAACACTCATGTTTCCTTACCTGAGATTGATGAACTCTAATACCTTCGCTTCTTTCAACTCTAAGGGAAAAAATCTATCGATAAAAGTAGTAGCAAACTCTTCCCACTCTATGGGCTCTGCATCTTTGACCCTATCTACCTTCCACTGCTTAAACCACATATGAGCTATATTTTGTAGCTTATAGGTAGCTAACTCAGCACTTTTGCTGAAAGTCACTCCCATAATATTTGTGACTTTCAAAACATAATCGAGGAACTTTTGTGAATTCTCTTTAGACTTAGATCCTGAGAATAGGGGAGGATTTATTTGGATGAAGTCCCAAATCATGGATGCAGAAGTATTGGCCTCTGGTTTGGCATAAAAAGCATCTGTCCATTCATTCTGAGCTGGTACAAAATGGGTTAAATTCAGAATGGGCTAGATTGGTAAATGCAACTCTGAATTCTTCATAGGAAACATACTTGTCTAAGGGTTCTACCTGAACAGGCTAAGGTGCTACTGGTTTCCTGTTCTTCTTCCGTTGGTCTTTTTGGGAGGAATGTTCTTTAAATAGAAGTAAGAAAAGGATTAGACTAAGATTTTAACTTGATATTATGCTCATTCGCATGACATGAATACTTAAAGAAGGGAAACTTTTCCTAAACATCTTGCTGCCTCTTGTCCATAAGTGTGGCGCTCTACACACACATGTACAAGATTCTACTAGGCATAGCTGTTAGACTCCCTAGGAATATGTTGAACCATAGGCTCTGACACCAAGTTTGTAACGCCCTGATTCTATACCCTGAACTCCACATGGTGCTTATGACCCTAAAGGACCACAATTTAACCCATGACTGGTACCTGCTGTGAGCACTAAATAATAATACTATAATAATATGGAACATAGGCTTAATTTCCATAAGGTTTATAATCTAAATAATGATAAATATAATACTGAAATAACATCTAATAAAATATGTGAAATCTAGATACTGACTGAACTAGTCTAGACTGAACTAGTCTAGACTGAAAAGTCTCTAACTGAACTATATGAATATGGAGTTGATAGGACAATCCCTCAACGAACTCCGACTACTGAAATACTGATAAATATAAATACTGAAATTAAATCATATGCTCGATAGATGAGGACTCACTACTGAATCTGTGACTACTTACTAAATTTGTCTAAGCCCAGTCAGGAACTTAAGTGTCCAAACCTATGATATGAGACATCATAGGTAAGGATGAATACAATGGTTCATATGCATGGACAGTAACTAACTAAATAATATATAGTAATGAATAAGAATACATCGGGAACTGAAACTACTGTAAAATACTGAGTATGTAATAATGTGCATATACATGTATACTATATCTTAGATTTTACTAAAGTTGAGTACTGATTTCTGATACTGAGTAAGTGATATCTATGAACACTGATAACTAAATTACGGATACTGAGAGACTGTGTCTAACAGTTCTGATTCTGTAGAACTGAACTGAGTTCTATACTGATAATGAAATTGAAACTGTGGGAGGTAATCATCTAACTGGCATGCCCCTTTTAAATAGATTTAGGGTCCACCAGCTATAAAGGTATCAATACCATGCCACGGGTAAAGGTAAGTTGAAGAGTTACCCTCATCTGGTAGGAACTCTAATTAGAATGGTGGTACCCTCACCTGGCTGGTAAAATACCTCATCAACTCTCAACTGGTAGGTTGATGTATCAACCTACACTAGATACATAGTTCTAGAATACAAGGGCTGCTACTTAGGATCATACCCTCTACTGGAAGGTGAGGCCCCATTTTGGGTACACTCGGTGCTGAATCCTACTCCAAACTGAAGACACTGGCTACTATACTGAGCTGAACTAGACTGATACTGAGTTTCATTGAGTTATTTAACTGACTGAGTTCTATAACTGACTAAGTACATTAATCGTGACATAACTGAGACTACTCTATAACTGACTATGTCTTGGGGTAAAAAGCTAGATTTTTGGGTATTGAATACCCCAAGGAATCGATAGCGTTTAAAATAAAGCATGGCATGGTCATAAAACATAATAATACTTTCTTGCTAACAATGCACTCATTTAGACATTTTATCAAACAATTTTAAGGCATGAACTTGTACATTAAAGGGACCACATAATAGCATATCATAATTTCCCTATTCAATTCACATAGGCATTTTATTAAATACTCTGGGAGCGTGATTATTTCATAAAGAAATAAACAAATAATAATATCATGGCTACTATATCCCACTTGTAATTCAAGAGTTTAACATGAAGATCGCATAATTCAACCCATAACTATCTATTTTTCATGAGACTTGTAATTAATCATGGGATTAAATCCCTAATATTATCGTGAACATGAAATCAATCTATTTCAAGCATAGAAATCATAAATTTCAGATTTTGTATGTTTAAAAATGATTCTTAGACTTCATGGGTGAAAGGAACCCATGAATGAACACCTAAAATAACTGAGAAGAGTAATTCTTGAAGGTTTTTGGAGGATTTCTTGAGATTTGTTCTTGATTCTTGAAGTTAGGGTTTTACCATTTTCAGAGAGAATAATTTAATTTGGGGGAAAATTGGGTAAATAATAATATAGCCAAGTTAATTAGGGGTTAATTACGTATTTAAGATTGATCTGGGTCAGGGAAAAATACCAAATTACCCATGGAAAGAAGTTAAGATTCGTCACTGAAAATCTTAATTTTGGGCTTCACCATGATGCGGTGGCTTTGTGGTGAGCCACTGAAATCAGGATGAAACTGCACAAAAAGTGATGAGTAGGAAATTGGCTCTTGGTACGATGTTGCCCCATCACGGCGCCTCACTAGAATTTCTCAATTCTAAAATTGGGCCCTGGCAGAACGCGTTTTTACCGCGGAGCTTCACTAGAAAATGCCAATTAGGAACTGGCACTGCTCCGCGATGTAGGCTTAAACCATTGGCTTACTAGAAACTGACAATTTCCATTTTCCTGGTCTCCACGATGCGGTGCTGCACTAGGTGGCATACTGTCTTACAAAATATCCTATAACTTCTCACCCGGTTATCGGATTTGGGCAAATTTTATATCATTGGGAAGCTGACTGAATTTCCTAATGGTAAGATCTAAACTGAAAATTCAGAGTATTCTAAAAGTTTTATAAAGGGATACTCATATACTAAGACTTAAAATGAGCAAAAACAATATGGGGTATTACAATATCTTTCCATTGGGAGCATTCATCCTCGAATGAGACTAATTAAGCTAGGTACTGCTATACTAAGTTTGCACACTGAACATGCATAACTAAAATAGGGAATACATGACTGAAGCTAATAATAAGATGAGTTTCCATACTGAACATGCAAATCTGATGGATGAGTACATGGCTAAACTGATTCATGACTGCATGGTTGTCATGAAGATGATATGCAACGGTAATGAATACCAAGTTTTTAATCGTAACTGAACATAGCACTGAGTAAATCTGATGAAAACTATAACCTTAAGCTGAATTAGAGTGTATAAAGAAGAGGTGAGGATACAAGGTCCAAACATCTACTTCTGCTTCTGAAGTAGCTCCCTCAACGGACTGATACCGTCAAAGAACTTTGACTAAGGGAACTTTTTTGTTCCTCAATTTATCAATCTGATAATCAAAGATTTAGACTGGAACCTCTTCATAAGAGAGGCCATTCTAAATATCTAAGCCCTCTAAGGGAACTATGACTTCTGGGTCGCCAATGCATTTATTTAGCAAGGAGATATGGAATACTGGGAGTACTGAAGGTAGATCTGAAGGCAACTCAAGCTTGTAAGCTACATTTTAGAAATAGCTGAGAATTATGTAAGGACCAACATAGTAAGGACTAAGTTTCCCCTTCTTGCCAAACCTCTTTGCTCCCTTCATGGGAGAGATTTTCAAGAACACAAAATCACCAATCTCAAATTCGAGATCTTTTCTCCTCACATCTGCATATGATTTTTGTATGCTCTGGGATTCCCTAAGCCTTTCTCTGATCAACTAAACCTTCTCTAAGGCATCAAACACTAATTCAGACCCTACTACTACGTCCTCACTAACCTCGAATCAACTAATTGGAGATAAACATCTCCTACCATAAAGAACCCCATACGGAGCCATCTGAATACTAGAATAATAGTTGTTATTATATGCAAATTCGATCAAGGTCATTCGGTCATCCAGACTACCCTTAAAATCAACAATGCAGGATATTAACATATATTTTAGAGTCTGCATGGTCCTTTCTGCTTTACTATTTGTTTGAGGGTGAAAAGTTGTTCTGAGGTGAACTTGGGTACTAACACCCTTTTGGAATGCTTTCCAAAAGTAAGAGGTAAACTGGGTACCTCTATCTAGGATAATAGACACTAGAACTCCATATAACCTTACCAACTCTCTAATATAGAGTTTGGCATAGTCCTCGGTTGAATAGGAATTATGAAATGAGTGAATATGGTCATCTTGTCTATGATAACCAAAATCAAATCATGTTGATGGTGGGTATAAGGCAAACCCATCACAAATTCCATGTTCACTTCTTCCGATTTCATGTGGGAATATTGAACTCCTGCATAGACCCACTAGGCTTTTGGTGCTCAATCTTAACCTACTGATGCCTAGAGTACTTAGCTACAAACTCTAAAATATCTCTCTTCATGCTACTCAACCAATAGATCTCCTGCAAATCAAGGTACATCTTCGTGACCCCTGGATGAACTAAGTAACGTGCACAATGCGCATTTGCAATAATATGCTCCCTCAAGTCATCCGAACTTGGAACACACAATTGACCCTGGAAATGCAATACACCATCTCCCCCTTGGGAGAAAACCTCTACTTTTTTATCTTTGACTGACTCTTTCAACTTTACTAGATAGTTATCTCTGTCCTGCTTGTCCTTCACTTCAAAAATAAGAGATAATTTCAAACGATTCCTCACCCACACACTGCCCTCTGATGAATCAACTAAGTAGACACTTAGTCAGGCAAGATAATGAACTTCCTGATCTAACTTCTTCTTATCAATCTCAACATGAGCAACACTACCTATAAGCAATCTACTGAGAGAATCAGCAACTACATTATCCTTGCCCGAGTGGTACAGAACACTCATGTCATAATCTTTCAACAATTCTAACCATCTTATCTGAAGCAAATTCAAATATTTTTGAGAAAATACATACTGCAAGCTTTTGTGATCTTGAACATATCAATATGCACATTATGTAAATAATGCCTCCAAATCTTTAAGGCAAACACTACAACTACTAACTCAAAATTGTGCGTATGGAAATTCTTCGCATGGGCTTTAAGTTGTCTATAGGTATAGGCTATGACTTTACCTTTCTGCATGAGGACACAACCCAAACCTACTCTGGATTTATCACAATACACAACAAACCTATCTAAACTATTTGATAGAGGTAAAACTAGGGCTACAGTGATTCGAGTCTTCAAGACATGAAAACTCTTCTCACAGGAATCTAACAACTGAAAGTTGACTTTCTTCTCAGTGAATATGGACATGGGGGATTTAATAGACAAAAATCCTTTAATAAAACGACGGTAATATCAAGCTAAACCTAAGAAGCTCCTGATATCTAATGGAAAAATACGTCTAGGATAGTTTCTCATTGCTTCAGTATTTTGAGGATCAACTTTAATGACATCACTGGAAATAATATGACCAAGAAAGGCAACTGACCTTAGCCAAAATTTACACTTACTGAATTTTGCGAACAACTGATGGGCTCTGAGAGTCTGAAGTACGATTTTGAGGTTACTTGTGTGATCATTCTAGCTGTGAGAATAGACAAGAATGTCATCAATGAAGACTATAATGATCATGTCCAGATACTGCTTAAACATCCGATTCATTAAGTCTATGAAGTCTTCTGGGGAATTTGTGAGACCAAAGAACATGACTAAAAACTCAAAGTTACCATACCGAGTTTGTAAAGATGTTTTTGAAATGTCACGTTCTCTGACACTGAGATGGTTATAGCCTGATCTAAGGTCTATCTTAGAAAAGTAACTGTCACCCTGAAGTTGGTCAAATAATTCATCGATCCTAGGAAGTGGTTATTTGTTCTTGACTATGACCTTGTTCAACTGACGGTAGTCTATAGACATTTTGAGTGAACAATCTTTCTTATGAAAGAACCAAACTGGTACACCCTATGGGGAAATATTGAGTTTGATAAACCCCTTGTCTAAAAGGTCAATGTGGAATTACTGAGTTCACTGAGTTATGAGACTGACTAAGTTCACTGATCGTGATATTACTAAGACTACTCTATAACTGATTATGTCTCTAGGTAAACTACTAGATTTTTGGGTATTGAATACCCCTAGGACTCGATAGCGTTTAAAATAAAGCATGGAATAGTTATAAAACATAATAATACCTCCTTGCTAACAATGCACACATTTAGATATTTTGTCAAACAATTGTAAGGCATGAACTTGGACATGAAAGGGACCATGTAATAGCATGTCATGATTTTCCTATTCAATTCACGTAGGCATTTTATCAAACACTTAGGGAGCGTTCTTATTTCATATAGAAATAAGCAAATAATAATATCATGGCTAGTACATCCAACTTGTAATTCAAGAGTTCAACATGAAGATCACATAATTCAACCCACAACTATCTATTTTTCATGAGACTTGTAATTAATCATGGGATTAAATCCCCAATTATATCATGAATATGAATTCAATCTATTTTAAGCATGGAAATCATAAATTTGAGATCTTGTATGTTTAAAAGGGGTTCTTGGACTTCATGGGTGAAAGGAACCAATGAATGAAAACCTAACATACCTGAGAAAAGTAATTCTTGAAGGTTCTTATAGGATTTCTTGAGCTTTGTTCTTGATTCTTGAAGCTAGGATTTTGGCCTTTTTTCAGAGAGAATGATTTAATTTAGGGGAAAATTGGGTGAATAATGTTATAACTAGGTTAATTAGGAGTTAATTGAGTTCTTAAGACCGATTTGGGTTATGGAAAAATACCAAATTACCCCTAGAAAAAAGTTAGGATTCGTCACTGAAAATCCTGATTTTGAGATTCATCGCGATGCGGTGGCATCGCGGTGAGCCTCTGGAATCTGAATGGAATGGTACAAAAGGGACCACTGGTAAGTTGGATCTTGGTGCAACGTGACACCATCGCGGAGACTCACTGGAATTTGATAGGACCTGGCGCGACGCACTGTTATCGCGGAGCTTTACTGAAAAATAACAATTGGGAACTAGCACTGCTTCGCGATGTAGGCTTATCGCGTTAGCTTACTGGAAACTGAGAATTTCCATTTGGCTGGTCTCCGTGATGTGGTGTTGTTCTAGGTGGCACACTATTTTACAAAATATGCTATAAATTCTCACCCGATTATCGGATTTGGGCCAATTTTATATCGTTGGGAAGCTGATTGAATTTCCTACACAATGGTAAGATCTAAACTGAAAAATTCAGCATATTCTAAAAATTTTATATAGGGATACTCATATACAGAGACTTAAACTGAGCTAGAAAAATATGGGGTATTACACTACCCTGAATCAATTTTTTGGGAGAGTTTAAGTGAAGATGTGTCGGATTTTCTGAAGATAGATTGAATATAGGTATTAAATGGGATGTAAGTTTGATGGTTAAGTGGATCGGGTGGGTATTGAATGGGATGCTGAAGTGGCATGGCCATGTGATAATTGTTTTTACACATTGTGTGCTAGGTGTAATTTTATTAATGTAGGGATACTTGTGAGCCAAAAAAACAAATAGAGGGGTATTTTTTCACCATTTCGGATAGTTCTAGGGTAGTTTTGCCTTTTTTTTGTAAATGGGATGTTGACTTGAATTGGGCATGTGGCAATTTTTTTTCATGTGTTGTACCTAGTGGCACTCTATTAAAGTGAGGGGTATTTTTGACCTACAAAATAAACATAGGGATATTTTTTGAGCAAAAATATAAATAGAGAGGTAATTTTGAGGGAAAAAATGAATGGTATTTATTTCTCCATTTCTAATGGTTTTAAGGTAGTTTTACCCATTTTGTTTAATATAATAAAGAGACTAAAATATATTAAGCAACTCCGAGCCCTGGTGAAATTAGAGTAAGAGCTTCTAATACAATAAGAGTAGAAAATGAAATACATAGCAAATATAAGTACCAACCATCTCTGAATACAACATAGAGATTAGTCTAACCCGTAAGCGGGATAGTATTAATACTCTGAACACGAGGAAGTAACCCCAAATATCTGATCCATAGCATCCCCGCATGATGAAAACAACAACAAAGAGAACTTGTGCAGTATAGCATGAGTACAAGATATATATGCAGTTTGAATCAATCGACTGGGCTCCAAATATCAATGCAATCATGATCAACACCCAAAATAAACCTTGAATTAAGGATAAAGCAGTCGTTTTCATGTATAATCACACAACTAGGTTTGAGTCGAATCCATTGAGAAGAGTTGGATGTATATATATGGTTTGCTAAACTCAACGGCCAGAACAGAAAGTAAATGGGGGGTTTTGTGGTATCAGAATTGATCAAGTTACAATATGTAACTTTGGTTGTGAATTGTTGAAGACAAACTCTAGATTTGTGTTCCCTATGGCTTCTCGAATCCGTCAGTTTATCGTCCTTTGCTGAACCAACCCAGTACCTTACTTGTAGAATCTCATAAGTTATGTACCCTCAACTGTCTTGTGGACTAATTGAAGGATTTTATTCTTTACCTCTTGAGTCTTCGGATGTTGCATTACTAACCTGTATCCTAGGTTTCATTAACTTTTACCTTTTAAGTCTCAAGTTATTAGATGATAGTTAAACAACTTGCATATATACTACTGATTATCTTGGATCGACAATTAATCTTCAAATTACTATTGTAAATATCTTTTCCTAGTAGCTACTCTTCTTGTGGAGTGAGTATCAATAATCTAGACGGGATCCTAATAGTTGCAGCCACTAAGACATCTATCAAACCGAAGATAATACAATACATGAACAAGTACTAGTTCAGAACAACTTAGCACTTCCCCTACTTCATAAATATGCCAGGGTTTACACAACCCTAGCTAACGGTTTTAGCCATCTATTCTTGTGAAACAATCAATGGAATTTGTAATTGAATCCATTAAACAATATCACAAGAATAATTGAATAAACCTCAAAGTCTAAAACTGAATTATCTACCAATATCAATATGAAAGTAACCCAAAGATCAAATTTGAATCTTTGAATAAAAATATAAGTTTTAAGTGTTTAGAGTGCATAACCTAATTACAAAACAACAAAAGGGTATATATTGTACATAAGAAAATCCTAAAAATGAAATCCCAAATGAAAAATAAAATTTGAGGTCGGTGTCCACTTACTTAGCCATTTTATGTAATGTATGTACCACATACGAACCACGTGTGGACCTAGGTAGGTGCCAGAACTTCTGTCTAGATCTTGCAACTCTCTAGACTATGATCTCTGCACATACCTTGGTCATATATGGACTGTATGTGTTACATAAAGATCATATATGCCCTTAGTATGTGAGAGGGTTATCTTTTTTCAACTCCTAAGCCTCTGGAATTCAAGTTCTGATCCATACTTTTTCACCTATGCACGGTAAGTAGTACATACGCCCAAAATTATCTCAGTAAATAGCCAAAAACTTCAATTGTCATCTTTTTCTTCATTTTATCATCCAAATCCTATTTTTCTTCAAGACATACTGAAAAAATCATATCTCACAAAATAACCTAAAAAACATGCATATTTTCATACTTTTAAAAGTCGAAAAAACTATAAATCCATAGCACATCAACACCCTCAACTTAGAATATTTTCATATCCTCAGGGAATACAACAAAACAAAATAAAAACACAATACTTAACTAGGAGAATCTAAGTTATATAATCCAGTCAATCATCACTTTAAGATCAAAAAAACTACCCCCTCCTATTCTATCAAGTCAAAACCAAATTTTTATAAACATGAAGCACAACAATGTGACAAAATGGGGTCAAGATATGACAACTACATTAACAAAGGACAACCTTGCATCTATAACAGCTACACTACCTAAGCAAGTAAGTAACTAGTAATGCAACTCTTTTTCCTTCATAATAAAAGAAGTCCCAATCACTTATAGGAATTAAACATGTCAATGTTAGGATGCTCAAAAGACACTCAAACTCAAAAATTTTGGTTTTGGAACTATTTGAACGTATATATGTGCCCCAACTAAAAATTGTACATTGTCCCCAATGCGCAGGGCCCGACCATGATGGGTATCTCAAGTTCGTCATGGACCGGAGACCATCCCCCATTTCCTAGTCAAAAAACACACAATACACTAATAGTGGCTTAATTCCGAACACATAAAAATATAGAAAAAGATAAGCTTAAAGGGAATCTAAGATATGTCAATAACCAATACCCAATCCACAGTAATCCACAAAAGCCTCTACTATTAAAAAATAATCAAAGCCGAGACATTCCACCGACGATAACTAAAAAAACCATAAGAAATAGTATATGACATAAAATAAACCAAGAAGTCATGACCTTCAGGAAGAAGCAGGCTTATTACTTCAAGTTGACTCACGAATGGTCCAAGACCACCTATCACTACGTAAAAAAGACAAAAGTGTCTCCTATTCTTTTATTTCATGGGGATACAACATCCAAAGATGGTTAGAAGGTTGAGCACTAACATGTAACTCATAGAAAGGATAAAATAGTGCCATGATCAACAGTCTAAAACTATTCAAAACTAATGCACATAATTATATGCATCTATGGATACATAATTATAATATGCCGGGATAGGGAAAAAGGCATAGAAAGAACTTTAAAATATTAGTCTAGAATATGTCGCTAAACCATCATAAAAAGTCTCCCACGTGATATATGATTTCAGCTTCGCCAGCCGAAACGGCCCAAGTGCATATTAGGTTCATGCACTAGACGTGCCAAGGAAGACAAGGGAAAGCCCTAACCCCACATAAATCCAGGATACGAATATATATAAAGTGTGACATATGCAAATGGTCATCAAGACTAACCCTCAAATAGGAAAACATGAATTTCCAATATTAGTCCCCGCGGGACATCCATCTTCACGACTTAGCTACACAACCTCCGTTAAACTCATATTAAAATAACTTTCAAATAACCCACTCACTTAAACATGAAATAACAAAGTAATGCACACCAAAGGAATCGTCATACCCTTAACCTTGCAAGTTTCCCATTATACAATTTTATTTACATTCCATTATACTAAAGGAATACCACTGCCGTCTTTGTTAATTAAATCATGTTCAGGAAATGCCTTGTCCCCTTATTACTTTATAAAATCCACTCGAGAGAATGCCTCAACCCTTCGGGTTTTAATGTCAGTCAAAACACAACTAATTAATCTAACACCCCATAGTTGTAACGCCCAAATAATACATTAAAAATGACTATTAGGACCCCTATTTTAATGGTAGACCATATTTAGATTCTATGGGTTGAGTTAAGGGTTCTTTTAGGCCTTAAATATGAGTGTGCGCCATAGGTTAGATCATGGCTAAGGCCTTGTGTCACATGGAAATCACAAATAGCCACTAGATGAGGTGTGGTATTAGCGTGCGTTACCTAACCTCAGGTGTGCTATTAGCATAAACCATACAACCTCAGGTGTGCTATTGGCATGCGCCACCAGAACAGGCACAATGCTAATAATTGCTCTATTTTGACTTAAGTTTAGGGTGTTTAATTCTCTTTGCACCCTAAACCAATTTTAATAATCTATAAACAAAATAAAGGGTCTTTAAATAGGTCAATTCCACTCCCTTAACCCCAAACATTGAGTAAGCACTTAAAAACCCTTTCCCTATTCCCAAGAATAAAATTCAAGCTTCTTCTCTCAAGAACTCACAAACTTAAGTTTCGATTTCAAGATTTCTTCAAGAATTCATTGAATTGAGGTATGTGGGGTATTCAAAAATAGGTTACTTTCACCCATTACGATAAAAAACACTATTTTTATTTTAGTATGAATTTTACTATAATTATGATCATCTTCCATAAAAACAATAAATCTTATCCATGTTTTCTCATTAGATTTACATTTAAGCCTAGCTAATAGTTTTTATTTTATGAAAATCATGCTCCTATATGTTGGAAGTTTCAAAACCCTAAGTCATGTTTAGATAACATCATGTCAAAATTCTTAAATTAGAAGGTTACCACCCCATTCTAATAATTACATTCACTTAAACAATCAGGATGAGTAAGTTTGTATCTAGTGTGTCTGATAGTATGGCCAAGGAGTGTAGGATTTCCATGTTGATTAAAGGGATGGACCTGTCTAGACTTATCATTCATTCCCAAAAGATATGGGAGGAGAAATTTAAGGAGAAACAGAGAGAATAAGAGGACCATAAAAGGTAGTCTCAACTTTTCTCAACCAAAGTCGGAAGGTAATAATCGTTCTCAGTTCTACAAAAAAATTTCTGCCCCAACTCAATCTACAGCTAATGCACCAGTGCCTTAGTTCAAGTAGGACAATTGGTATAGAGCATCACTCTCTAAGTTCCAGGGTAGTGTGAATAGTTATTACACTAACCCGCTCTAAATAAAATATGGTAGGAAACATTAGGTTGAATGTAAGGCAGGCTATTATGTATGCTTTGGGTGTGGGAATCCAGGCCACTGACTCTAGTAATGTCTAACGGTATCCCAGAAGGGGAGGGATAGGAGATTGGTTAGGCGCCGCCCAACCAAACATAGGCGATTGGTTAGGCGCCACCCAACCTAACTTAGGCAATCACTTGGGTGCCGCCTAAGTCAGTTTAAGGTGCCAAAAACACTCCGTTTTGAGTTATTTTAAGGGTAATTAAGTGTTTTAATACTTCTTACACGTACCTAAGCTTGACCCTACAAAATATATAGCTTTTAAACATATTACAACCCTATTATAATCTCGAAGCTCATCATCTAAGAGAACAAAAAGAGAAAAACAACGAGGGTTGCGTAACTAAGCTTGAAGATCCGATTTCAAGGAAATTCCTCCGTCAATCATCAAGAATCCTCTTTCTAAGGTATGCGTGAGTTGATTCATGGAATTCTTTCATCCATGAAGCTCATGAACCATCTTCTAAATTTTGTATCATGATGTTTATGTTGTTGGTGGTTGATGTTCATGTGGTTGGAGTTTGATAATGCCTAAGATAGGATCTTTGTATGTTTATTGTGAGGATATGGTGGTATTTAATGTATAAATATGTGAAATTTATGGTTGAATATTTGTAATCTTGATGAATCCACCTATGCCTAAGATGTGTATGTAAGGTGTTTGTGAAAATACCTAATGGAATAGAAATCATACTTTTATGACATAATAAGTCCTAAAGGACTATTCCATGTTCTAAGTTTATGTTCAACGTGATCCCTGTGCTATTGTCTTGAATTAAAGAAGTTGTATGAGATGCTCATGATATTGCTGTGATATGGAATGACCATGTTATTGAAGCCATGCAAGTATATACATGTTGTATGCATTCCTGATCACGTGATAGTTTGTTGAGAATCATTCTTATTATGAAAGCCTTACTTATGTTTTTGTGAATTGTGGACTCAAATCTTGTGATCAAGTCATGTCATGTGTGCCAGTTTCCTCCTATCGAGTCCTGGGGGTACATGTACCCAAAAACTATAGCTGTGTGCCTAGAGCTATGTCATGTTTCACGATATCCAAACTCAAGCTATGATTCCATAGACTTTAGTCAGTCATCTGACTCTGGAAAACCTCATGATCTTAGTCAGTTGTCAGATATCAGTAACATTCTGCCAGTCAATGGAATTTAGTAATATTAAGTCATGCACAGTCAGTTATTCATGTCTAGTCCCTCCAGATGGGAGTAGAGGTTAGCATCGAGTGAACCTAAGGATGAGAACTCACCCGCCAGTTCAGGGTGTGATTCTTAGTAGTCATCCTTCTGTTCCAGAACTACGTAGCCAGCGTAGGTTGACACATCTTAACCTATCAGATTAGGGTTGATGAGGTGGCTTAACCCGTTAGTTTAAGGTTCCCACCATTCTCATTGAGTACCCGCTAGATAAGGGTTACTTATAGGCTGTCATTACCCGTGGCACGGTATTGACACCCTTCCAGTCAGGGCAGAGATTAGACCCCAGCATAGCCATAATGGCATACATCAGGTATGTCTGTTAAACACTACTTTCCACAGTTTTAGTATCAGTCTCAATAAAAGAACTTAGGGCGTTCTTCAGATTTTAGTATATACAGGACTGTCAGATACAGTCGTCTATGTTATCAGTTTCAGTATCAGTCATGACAGTTATCAGTAAACCATGTATTAGCTTATAGGTCATGCTATCATGTATTCATGGTCCCAGTTTCTATATATGTGTGTTTGCACTCCCACGTTCGTATTTGTCAGTTAGTGTTGTTCACGCATGAAACCCTTTATGTTCAGCCTACCTTTCTCGTATACTGAGTACTCCAGTTGTACTTATGCATTTGTGCTATGGTGCTTTCTTTTTATGTTACACCATAGGTTCCGAGACATAAGCTTCAGCCCAGCAGTAGCGGTAGCATTCCAGTCGCAGAGACATTGTGAGTCCTCATTGATTCGAGGAAAATATGATTTGACACATTTATTTATTTCTTTAGTTCAGTTTTATGGAGTAAGTAGGAGATATTTTCCTTCAAATCCTTATTCAAATAGTTTAGAGGCTTTCAGATTTATGTTCAGATTTACGTTCAGACTTAGCATTCATATTGAGTTGTTTTGGGCATTTCTACCCACATAATTTTATTCAGTTGAAACTTATGGCCTTACAGCTCTATGTATTCCGCATTATTATATCATGATTTGCAATATATAGGTACAGATATCAGTCATGGGTTAGCTTATGGTCCCTCGGGGTCATGAGCACCGTGTAGCATTCTGGTTTAGCGAATCAGGGTGTTACAGACTTGGTATCAGATCCTAAGGTTCAATAGAGTCCTAGGAAATCTGAAAGCCACATCTAGTAGAGTCTTGTACATAGGTGTGTTGGGCACCATATTTATGTGCGGAAGGCTATAAGATATTTTAGGAATAGTCCCCTTTTTTCATTATTCATTTCATGCTAATGAGCATAATCACAAGTTAAACTCTCAGTATAATCCATTCTTCTCTTATTCCAGACCATGGCCCCAAAGAGAAGAAACCAGCCAGCTCCTTAGCCCGAAGATCCTTTGGGCAAACATGTTTCCCATGCGGAGTTTAGAGCCATATTTACCATAATTTCTCAGTCCATGGCTGTATAGAATGAACGGCCAGCAGTCATTTCGGCCAATCCAGTGGCCAATCCTAAAGTAGCTAGGGTTCGGGACTTCACTCGAATGAACCCTCTATCTTTCCATGGGTCTAAGCCTGATGAGGACCATCAAGAGTTCATTGACAAAGTCCAGAAGGTCATTGACATCATGGGTGTTACTTCTTTTGAGAGTGCTGAGTTAGTCGCCTACCAGTTATAGGATGTTGCTCATGATTGGTACAAATAGTGGAAGTCTTAGAGGTTAGATGATACAGGCCCTATAAAGTGGAAGGAATTTGTCACGGCCATCTTAGACAGATTCTTTCCCCAAGAGCTGAGGGAAGCCAAAGTTCTTGAGTTCATCAACCTCAGGAATAGGAATATGATGGTTAGGGAGTATTCTCTCATATTTACTCAGCTAGCCAGGTATACTCCTCATGTGGTTGCAGACAATAGAGCTAAGATAAGCAAGTTCATGTTAGGGGTCAACGATAGCGTGGTAATGAGTGTAGGACTGCGATGTTGATCGGTGACCCATGCCCAGCAAGTAGAAGAGCAGAAGTTTAAGACAAGGGAGAGGTAGAACAAGATAGAAAGGTCAGGTAACTTTAACTTTGCTCACCCCAAGTCAGATGGAGGAAACCATCCATAGTTTCGCTCTAAGTCAGCCGTTCCAGCTCCTTCCTCTGCCAGCACTCCAGTGCTGAAGTTCAGAGATGGCAATAGAGACGAAGCGCCAGGCTCTAAATCTCAGGGCAGTGTTAGTAGTGCCCGAATGAATCCTCTTTAGCAGACTTATGGTAAGAAACACAAGGGTATTTGCAGAGCCAGTAGTGATGTCTATTTTGGTTGTGGCAAGCTAGGCCACAGGATTAGGGAATGTCTGCAGTCAAGTCTTCAGGGTCAGTAAAATCATTCTACAGCTTAGTCCAGTCACCCGAACCAGTAGGGTGCCATTTCTAGTGCTACCAGTGGGCAACGCCAAAATAGACTCTATGCTTTTCAGTCCTAGTAGGATCAAGAAAATTCTCCTGATATCGTTACTGGTACATCACAAATTATCCATATTCATGCTTATGCTTTGCTAGATCCAAGTGCATCTATGTCTTTTGTTACTCCATACATAGCAGACGATTTCGAAATTAGACCTGAAGTCCTAGTAGAGCCCTTCGCAGTCTCTACCCAAGTGGGTAAAACCATCATAGCCCGATGGGTATACAGGAACTTTCCAGTTATGATATCTCAGAAATCCACACCAACATATTTAGTGGAGTTAGAGATGACTAATTTTGATATCATTCTCAGCATGGATTAGCTTCATTCCTGCTATGCCACAGTCAACTGTAGAAACAGGATAGTTCAGTTTCAGTTCCCGAATGATCCCGTCCTATAGTGGAAGGGTAGCATTTTAGCATTCAGGGGTCAACTTATTTCCTACCTTCGGGCAAGGAAAATGATTTCTAAGGGGTGTGTATCATCTCGTGCATGTTAAAGATTCTAGTTCTGAATCTCCCAGCCTCGAAATAGTCCCTGTTGTTAATAAATACTCAGATGTCTTTCCCGAAGATCTTCCAGGCATTCTTCCCTAAAGGGAAATCGGCTTTGGCATAGACCTTTTTCCGGATACTCAACCTATTTCTATTCTGCCATAAAAAATGGCACCAGTAGAACTTAAGAAACTGAAAGATCAGTTGAAGGATCTCTTAGATAAGGGATTTAGTAGACCCAGTGTTTCCCCATGGGGTGCACCAGTGTTATTCGTGCATAAGAAAGACGGTTCTCTCAGGAAGTTTATTGATTACCATCAACTCAACAAGGTCACGATCAAGAACAGATATCCTCTTCCCAGGATTGATGATCGATTCGACCAACTTCAGGGTGCCAGTTAGTTCTCCAAGATAGACCTTAGATCAGGATATCATCAGTTCAGAGTTAGAGAATGTGACATTCAGAAGATAGCTTTTCGTACTCGTTATGGTCACTTCGAATTTTTAGTCATGTCATTTGGTCTAACCAATGCCCCTGCAGCTTTTATAGACTTGATGAACCATGTGTTCAAGCAGTAATTGGATATGTTTGTCATAATCTTTATAGATGATATTCTGGTCTATTCTCGCACAGAGCGTGATCATGCAAACCATCTTAGGATTTTTCTTCAGACTCTTAGGGATCACCAGTTATTTGCTAAGTCTGGTAAGTTCGAATTTTGGCTAAGATCAGCAGAATTCCTTGGCCATATTGTTTCCAGTGATGGCATTAGAGTAGATCCTCAGAAAATGGAGGTTGTAAGAAACTGGCCCAGACCCATATCTCTATCAGATATTAGGAGTTTCTTGGGTTTGAATAGCTATTACAGACGGTTTGTTGAGGGATTTTATTTTATTGCATCTCGCATTTCCAGATTAACTCAGAGGAAAATTAAGTTTTAGTGGTCAGATTCATGCAAGAAGAGCTTTCAAGAGTTGAGATCTTGACTTACCTCAACTTCAGTTCTAGCTATTCCAGATGGTTCAGACGGTTTTGTAGTCTATTGTGATACATCCAGAGTGAGTTTAGGTTGAGTCCTCATGCAGCATGGTAAGGTCATAGCCTACACCTCCAGACAGTTAAAGCCACATGAGAAGAATTATTCTACTCATGATCTTGAGTTAGCAGCAATAGCTTTTGCCTTGAAGATTTGGTGGCATTATTGCTAGAGTTCATATAGATGTCTTCACAGACCATAAAAGCCTCCAGTATGCCTTTTCCCAGAAAGATCTCAATCTTCCAGAGAAAGTGGTTAGAGCTCTTTAAGGATTACGACATGAGAGTTCTTTATCATCTGAGCAAGGCCAATATTGTGGCCGACGCTCTCAGTCGACTCTCTATGGGTAGTATTTCTTACGTTGAGGATAGTAAGAAAAGGATAGCTCAGGAGATCCATCAGCTTGCCAGACTAGGCGTTTGCTTAGTTGATTCTTCAGTGGGTGATGTATGTGTTCATATTAGCTTAGAGTCATCTCTAGTTTTCGAGGTGAAAGAGAAACAAGACAGGGATCCTAGCCTTGTCAAGCTCAAAGAGTCAGTTCAAAATCAGAAAGTTAAGGTTTTCTCCCAAGGGGGAGATGGTGTTCTTCGTTGTCAGGGTCGTCTATGTGTTCCAAGTGTAGATGAATTGAGGCAGCAAATTCTTGCAGAAGCGCATGGTGCATAGTACTCTATTCATCCATGGGCCACTAAGATGTACTGTGACATGCGGGAAATCTATTGGTGGAGTAGGATATAGAGAGATATTGCAGAGTTTATGGCTAAGTGCTCCACATGTCAGCAGGTTAAGATAGAGCATTAAAAACCTAGTGGTTCCATGCAAGAGTTTACCATTCCTACTTGGAAGTGGGAAGAAGTTAACATGGACTTCGTGATGGGTTTGCCTAGAACTAGTCATCAACATGATTTAGTTTGGGTCATTATAGATAGAATATCCAAGTCAGCTCATTTTCTTCCTGTTTACACTTTTTATTCCACCGAGGATTATGCCAAACTCTATATCTGGGAGTTAGTTAGGTTAAATGGTGTTCCACTATCTATCATCTCAGACAGAGGTACCCAGTTCACTTCTCACTTTTGGAAAGCATTCTAAAAGGGTCTCGGTACATAAGTCCATCTCAGCACAACATTTCATCCTCAGACAGATAGTCAAGTAGAGAGGACCATTCAGACTCTTGAAGATATACTAAGGGTGTGTGCAATTGACTTCAAGGGATGTTGGGACGACCACTTGCCTTTGATTGAGTTTCCATACAACAATAGCTATCATTCTAGTATTCAGATGGCTCCATTCAAAGCTCTCTATGATAGGAGATGTATATCTCTGATTGGTTGGTTTGAAGTTAGTGAGGCCTCAATCATAGGTCCTTAGTTAGTATTCGACGCTTTAGAGAAAGTTCAATTGATCATAGAGAGACTCCGGGCTGCTTAAAGACGATAGAAGTCCTATGCAGATGTTCATAGAAAGGATCTCTAGTTTGAGGTCAATGAATATGTCTATCTTAAGATCTCTCCTATGAAGGGGGTGAAGGGTTTCGACAAGAAAGGGAAACTCAGTCCCCGTTATGTCGATCCCTTCAAAATTCTTTGTCGCTTTGGCAAGGTAGCTTATGTGCTTGAGTTTCCTTCAGATCTAGCCTCAGTCCATCCAGTCTTCTATGTCTCTTTGCTAAAGAAGTGCATAGGTGACCCAGCAGTTGTTTTCCCTATTCAAAACATCGACATTCAGAACATCCTCTCTTATGAATATATTCTAGTTGAAATCTTAGATTATCAGACTCGTAGATTGAGGAACAAATAAGTTCCTCTAGTCAAGGTTCTTTGGTGAAATCAGTCTCATAAGGGTGCTACTTGGGAAGCAGAAGCAGATATGCGTACCAAGTATCCTCACCTCTTCCCCACCAATTCAGATCAAGCTCAAGGTAACAGTTCTCCTTAATCTTATTTAGTTTCACGTTCATGTTTCCAGTATAAACTTGGTACCTATTAACCATTTCATACTCCGTCATGCATTCATATGTCAGTTGTAGGTACATCAGATATGCACGAGTTCAGTATGTTTAGCATGTCATTCATGAGATCAAGTTGCAGTTCTTCATGTTCAGTTCAGGTTCTATTGCCTTGTATCCCTTCTTAGTAAATTCTCATTCGAGGACGAATGTTTCAAAGGGGGAGATATTGTAATACCCCGCATGTTTCTAAGCTAGGAAGTGAATAAGTATTCCTACGTATGAAATCTCCTACCCTGTGATTCATACTTGAGTACATGACTTATAATAAATATCCTAGTGATAGGATAGCTTATGATGCATTAAGCATGTTCATATGAGTCACTTAAGGTAATACAAGCTAAGAGTTTTTGAATCCATCAAGTTTTAGTGTTCCATTTTGCAAGGGTCATATTTGAAAGAGTATAACTCAATATTAATTTGGTATTTTCGCTTATTTATACCTACCAAATTGTAGAGGATCGAATTATCTTTCCAACGATACCAATTTTGCCTTAGTCCAATACTAGAGTGAAAAGTTATGCCCATTTTCATGAGAGACGGTAAGGATAGGCGATTGGTTAGCTGCCGCCCAACCAAACATAGGCGATTGGTTAGGCGCTGCCCAACCTAGCTTAGGCAATCACTTGGGCAACACCTAAGTCAGTTCCAGGTGCCAAAAACACTCCGTTTTGAGTTATTTTAAGGGTAATTAAGTCTTTTAACACTCCTTAAACGTCCCTAAACTTAACCCTACAAAATATATAGCTTCTAAACATATCACAACCGTATTATCATCTCGAAGCTCATCATCCAAGAGCACTAAAAGAGAAAAACAACTAGGTTTGAATTACTAAGCTTAAAGATTGGACTTTAAGGAAATTCCTCCATCAATCATCAAGAATCTTCCTTCTAAGGTATGCGTGAGGTTATTCATGGACTCCTTTCGTCCATGAAGCTCAAGAACCATCTTCTAAATTTTGTATCATGATGTTTATGTTGGTGGTGGTTAATGTTCATGTGGTTGGAGTTTGATGATGCCTAAGATGGGATCTTTGTATGTTTATTGTGAGGATATGGTGGTATTTAACGTATAAATATGTGAAATTGGTGGTTGAATATTTGTAATCTTGATGAATCCACCTATGCCTAAGATGTTCATGTAAGGTGTTTGTGAAAATACCTAAGGGAATAGAAATCATGCTTTTATGACATAATAAGTCCTAAATAACTATTCCATGTTCTAAGTTTATGTTCAACGTGATCCCCGCGCTATTGTCTTGAATTGAAGAAGTTGTACGAGAAGCTCATGATATTGTTGCGATATGGAATGACCATGTTATTGAAGCCATGCAAGTATATACATTTTGTGTGCATTCCCAATTATGTGATAGTTTGTTGAGAATCATTCTTATTATGAAAGCCTTACTTATGTTTTTGTGAATTGTGGACTCAAAACTTGTGATCAATTCATCTCATGTGTGTTCGTTTTCTCCTATCGAGTCCTGGGGGTACTTGTACCCGAAAACTATATCTGTGTGCCTAGAGCCATGTCATGTTTCATGATATTCGAACTCAAGCTATGCTTCCATAGACTTCAGTCAATCATGTGACTCAGGAAAACCTCATGATCTTAGTCAGTTGTCAAATATCAATAACATTCCACCAGTCAACAGAATTCAGTAATATTAGGTCATGCACAGTCAATTATTCATGTCCATCCCTCCAGATGGGAGTAGAGGTTAGCACATAGAGAACCCAAGGATGGAAACTCACCCGCCTATTCAGGGTGTGATTCTTAGTAGTCATCCTTGTGTTCCAGAACTACGTAGTAAGCGTAGGTTGAGACATCTTAACTCGTCAGATTAGGGTTGATGAGGTGGCTTAACCCATCAATTTAAGGTTCCCACCATTCTCATTGAGTACCCGCCAGATAAAGGTCACTCACAGGTTGTCCTTACCCGTGGCATGGTATTGACACCCCTCCAATCGAGGCAGAGATTAGACCCCAGCTTAGCCATAACGGCATACATGGGGCTTGTCGGTTAAACACTACTTCCCACAGTTTCAGTATCAGTCTCAATAAAAGAACTTAGGGCGTTCTTCAGATTTTAGTATATCAGTTTTAGTATCAGTCATGACAGTTATCAGTAAAATATGTATTAGCTTAAACGTCATGGTATCACGTATTCATGGTCCCAGTTTCTATGTATATGTGTTTGCACTCCCACGTGCATATTAGTCAGTCAGTGTTGTTCATGCGTGAAACCCTTTATGTTCAGCCTACCTTCCTCGTATACTCAGTACTCCAGTTGTACTGACGCATTTGTGCTATAGTGCTTTCTTTTCATATTACACCATAGGTTTTGAGACAAGAGCTTCAGCCCAGCAGTAGCGGTAGCATTCCAGTCGCAGAGACACAGTGAGTCCTCATTGATTCAAGGACAATATGATTTGATACATTTATTTATTTCTTCAGTTCATTTTTATGGAGTTATTTGGAGAAATGTTCCTTCAACTCCTTATTCAGATAGTTTAGAGGCTTTCAGATTTATGTTCAGATTTACGTTCAGACTTAGCTTTCAGATTGAGTTGTTTTGGGTATTTTCACCCACATAATTGTATTCAGTTGAACCTTATGGCCTTACAGCTCTATGTATTCCACATTATTATATCATGATTTGTAGTATATAGGTACAAATATCAGTCATGGGTTAGCTTGTGGTCCCTCAGGGTCATGAGCACCGTGTAGCATTCTGGTTCAACAAATCGGGGTGTAACAGTTTCTACATTACTAGTCCCTGAAGCTTAACTTTTCTTTATTACTCCTTATATATATATATATATATATATATATATAGATTTAGGTGTCAGTCCCAAAACATTGGTAGAGCCTTTCTTAGTGTCTACCCTAGTAGGAAAGTCCATTGTAGCCAGATGGGTATACAGAAATTGCCTAATCATAGTGTCTCAAAAAGTTACTTTAGCTGACCTCATGGAGTTTGATATAAATAATTTTGATGTCATTCTTGGCATAGATTGACTCCACTCATGTTGTACCTCAATTATCTGTAGGAATAGAATTTTCCAGTTCAAGTTTCCAAATGAGCCAGTTATCAAATAGAGGGTAAGTACTTTAGTGCTTAAGGGTTTGCTTGTTTCCTATCATAAGGCAAGATAGATGATATCTCAGGAGTGTATTTAACATCTTGTCCGAGTCAAGGACTCAAATTTTTAAACTCGAAGTCTTGAGTTAGTTTACGTAGTAAAAGAATTTCCAGATGTTTTCCTGGAAGATCTTCCCAGAGTTCCTCTATAAAGAAAGATAGATGTTTGAATAGATCTCCTTCTAGATGCCTAGCCTATCTCTATTCCACCTTATAGGATTGATCCAACTGAGCTTAAGGAGCTAAACATGAAGTTAAAAGGTCTCTTGGATAAGGGCTTCATAAGGCCTAGTCTTTCACAGTGGGGTGCTCCAGTTCTATTTGTGCACAAGAAGGATGGTTCTCTCAGAATGTGTATTGATTATCGTCAATTAAAAGATGTAACTAATAAGAATAAGTATCCTCTTCGTAGAATTGATAACTTGTTTGAACAACTTTAGGGTGCAATTTATCTCTCTAAGGTAGACCTCAGATCCTTCTATCATCAACTTAGAGTTAAAGAATGTGACATTCCAAAAATATTCTTTAGAACTTGGTATGGTCAATTTGAATTCCTAGTTATACATTTTGGACTAACAAATGCCCCTACAGCTTTCATAGACTTGATTAACAGGGTGTTCAAGCAGTACTTGGACATGTTTGTCATAGTCTTCATTGATGACATCCTTGTATATTTCCACAGTGAGAATGATCATGCAGACCATTTGACAGTTGTACTGTAGACCCTTAGAAATCATCAATTATTTCCTAAGTTTAGTAAGTGTGAATATTGGTTGAGATCAGTAGCTTTCCTTTTTCATATATATCGTTTCTAGTGATGTCATTTAAGTTGATCTTGAAAAGACCAAGGCAGTAAGAAACTGGACTAGACTCGTCTCTCCATCAGATATCAGGAGTTTCTTGGGTTTAGCTGACTATTATAAGTGATTTATTAATGGTTTTTCCTCTATTTCTTCCACCATGTCGAGGTCAACCCAGAAGAAGGTTAAATTTCAATGGTCAAATTACTGCGAGAAGCTTTTTAAGGAGTTGAAGACTCGAATCAGTTCCACCTAAGTCTTGGCATTTTTAGATGGCACAGAAGGGTTCATAGTATATTGTGATGCTTCTAGAGTTTGTTTTGGTTTTGTATTTATTTAGAGAGGTAAGGTCAAAGCCTATTCCTCTAGATAGATTAAGCTCCATGAGAAGAATTATCCAATCTATGATCTTGAGTTGGCAGATGTTGTCTTTGCCTTGAAATTAGGAGGAATTATCTTTTTGGGGTTCATGTGGATGTGTTCACATATCACAAGATTTTATAGTACGTGTTTAATTAGAAAGACATAAATCTTTTCTAGAGGAGATGGCTTGAGTTGTTAAAAGACTATGATATTAATGTGTTGTATCATCCGAGCAAGGCCAATATAGTGGTGGATACCCTTAGTAGATTTTTTATGGGTAGGGTTGTCTATGTTGAAGTGGATAAGAAGGATTTAGTCCATGAGGTTCATCAGGTTTCTAGGTTAGGAGTTTAGTTAGTTGATTCGGACGAAGGTAGTATATGGGTTTAGAATGGTTCAACATCTTCATTGATTACCAAAGTAAAAGAAAAAAAAGATTAAGATCCTAGTTTGGTTAAGTTAAAGGAGGCAGTTAGAGATCAGAAGGTAGATGCTTTCTCCCAAGGGGGAGATGGTGTGCTTCATTGTCTGGGTAGGTTATTTGTTCCCTATGTTGATGATTTTAGACAATGAATATTAGCAGAAGTGTATGGCAGATGATTGTAACGCCTGAACATATCATCCCGAGATGCCACATATATAAGCCAAAATACTACCCTTGGGTTCCAACACAACAACATACGCGCTACGCTAAGGATATATATATAAGTACATATCATATCACATCGCACATGGCATAGAATATTGTTAGACTATACATATATGGAATGTCTATACACAAACCAACCCATCAATACACTTGTCTAACATAGCCTCTATACAGCGAAATCAACGAGCCATTGGGACTAACCCCCAACTGACTCAACAGACCAAAGGGATCACAAAACAACAGCACCAAAACTAGCAACTTGGTCCTCGAACCATGAGGACTCACCACTGAAGGAACATAGATGTGGCACACGGATATCACTGTCGCGGCTGCGGATGAGTACCTGAAACTACATCATGGTAAGAATGTAGCCCATAGAGAAATATGTGGATCAACACAAGATATGTACTAAGTATGTGGGGGCGCATGCAAAATATAAATAATATCATAAATTTCGTAAATACATACATATGGATGATAATGACACACCTGGCTTGAGTGACATTGAATCATGTAACTCATAACATCTTAAATAAGAAATGTAGGAGAAAAACCTCATAAATCATTATGGATCATCATAGGCAATTTGACTTGCCATATCAAAACTCGGAGTGACTCGGTATTTCAATGAACACGACTCTTATGGACAGGGGAGTTTCCTATAACTGACAACCCCACGGGAGCTATATGGAATACCAACGATTGAAACCCCCGTTGGCGGGAGCGTCATACTCTTTGCCAGGGAGTACGACCTTAAAACTGCAATACTCACAATCAGGCTCTCTGGCCAATAATATCATCATCAAACAACCCTACGGTGGCACATAGGTTTGGGGAAATATCAAATTTCCCTCTCCATGCTAAGTACTACTCCCCGACAAGCTCAGAAGATGTAAGGAAATCCACCATAACATCACAAGGGTCTATCATAAAGACCAAATCAAATCTCTTTCTCATTTCTCAAATCATATCAATTTGTGGATTCCTAACCCAACACATTTTAGCTCAAAACATTTTAATCTTCCTCAACATCAACAAGGTATTAATGCATTGAATCATAACCGACTCGACATTTGGACAAGGATATGAAGACTCAATACATAATATTTTCAACAATTTAACTCATCAAAACCATCCGGAAAATACCAAGACTCATACAACTTCAATAGCAATATTTCTCAATTTGCCATCCAACTCTCATTTAAAGGTACTTGAGACATCAACCCATAGTAGGGATATAGAATTTTCATTATCAATTATAAATTCATAACAAGGAAATAGTGGAATGATAGTATAAATCAAGGCTTAACAAATTAAATCATCATACTCTCATAATCAAATATTTTTTGGACATAATTCTATCTCAAAATCATACACATAGTGGATGACATAATCCCATAGCTCATGGACAATAATATAAGATATAAAACCATATTTTCAATTCATGGTAAAACATGTAAAATCTCATGTCAATGTAATTCAACAAAAATACCGGGCACAAGATCGAAAGGATAATCTTGTTCAAAGCCCCATATACCTAAAAATGGAAGATGAATATGAACTTCCGACTCCGGAACTTTATTCATGAAAATAAAGGGTGCTTCTCGAAGCCCTTAACATGATCAACTCAAATCCCAAATCAATTTGAAATTTCTACGGTTCAATCAAGAGACATAGAAGGATGAAATTTGGAGTAGTAGGGTTGGGGTTTGAGCCTTAGGAAATTTTGAAGAAAAATGAGCTATTGAATGATCTTAATGTACTTAAATCCATGGTTTACCCGGATGGTTTGGAGTGAAAATGACCAAAATACCCTTTAAAATCAAATAATGTCAAATTTGTCCTTTGATGGACTGTTTTGATAGGCTGAAGTAGATCGACCATAACTTTTTGCTCCGAAATAGAAATTTGATGAAACCAATTTTATTGGAAAGAGGACTTTCAGTGATTTCTGTTGATATATAGTAGCTCACCCAGATCATTAGGTATAAGGAGTTATGGTCGTTTGAAGTTGACACTAAAATTCGCCTGGCCTCAGTATTTTTTTCCTGCACATTTACTGTTTACCACTATTCATGGTTAGATCGGAATGATCATAACTCATCGCTCGAGTGTCCATTTTGGATGATCCACATATCATTGGAAAGCTTATTTGATGCTCTACGCGATGACGAGTTGCATATCCAGAAATTCCACATTGAAAAATTATTAATCACAATAAAGAATAGAATTCAACATATTTTCGTCCGAGATCTTAACGGAAAATTTTTCCGGGGCATCACATCATCTCCCCCTTGGAAATATTCATCCTCGAATATTGATAGCTAGGTCAAGAATACTATGAAAATGTGTATATAGAGAAAAATCATCTTTCCCAAGAATATACTCCATTCTAGATTTTTTTTGACATCGTAGAAAACACACAAGCCAAGATAAACATAGCAATAAGGACTAAATCAAAAGAGAATGATACCTTTGACATGCTCAGGATTCGTAGGAAAGAGGTGGGGATATTTGGCACGCATATCCACTTCGGCTTCCCAAGTAGCACTCTCTACGGATTGATTTCACCAAAGCACTTTAAACAAAGGAACTTCCTTGTTTCTTAGCCTACGAACTTGAAAGTCAAAAACCTTGATCGGAATCTCTTCATATGAAAGACTATCTTGAATACCCGAGCTTTCGGAAGTATCAATCACAACAGAATCACCAATAGACTTCTTAAACATAGAAACATGGAAAACCGGATGGACGTTAGATAACTCCGCAGGCAATTCAACCTTATACGCTACCTTATAGGGACCAATGTAATAGGGACTTAGTTTCCCTTTCTTCCTAAATCTCTTCACCCCTTTCATGGATAAAACTTTCAAGTACACTAAATCACCAACATCAAATTCAAGGTCTTTCCTCCAAACATCTGCGTATGATTTTTGACGACTTTGGGTGGTTTTCAACCTTTTTCGAATTAACTTAACCTTCTCCATTGCCTCGAACACCGCATCCGGTCCAGTTGCGGCAGCCTCACCAACTTCAAACAAACGAATGGGTGATCTACACATTCTACCATACAAAGCTTCAAATGGGGCCATTCCAATAGTAGCATGAAAACTATTATTGTAAGAAAACTCGATTAATGCTAAGTGCTCATCCCAACTACCTTTAAAATCAAGCACACAAGCCCTCAATATATCTTCTAAAGTCTGAATGGTCCACTCGGCCTAACCATCTATTTGCGGATGGAAAGCAGAACATAAACGAATTTGGGTACCGAGACCCTTCTAGAAAGATTTCCAAAACTGAGAGGTAAACTGAGTACCTCTGTCAGAAATAATAGCCAAAGGGATTCCATGAAGTCTGACAAGTACCTGAATATATATTCTAGCATAATCATCAGTTGTATACGATGAATGCATAGGCAAGAAATAAGCTAATATCGTCAGCCGATCTATGACAACCTAAATAGAATCATGATGGTAACGAGATAGACGCAAACCAACTATAAAGTCCATATTCACTTCCTCCTACTTCCAAGTTGGAATCCTAAACTCTTGCATCATGCCACTAGGCCTTTGATGCTCTATTTTAACCTGTTGAAACATGGAACACTTCGCCACAAACTCTGCTATGTTCCTGTTCATACTGTTCCACTAATAGATTTCCTGCAAATCATGGTACATCTTGGTAGCACCAGGATGGATGGAGTATCGCGTACCATGCGCTTCTTCCATAATCCTCTGCTTCAAGTTATCAACATCAGGAACACATAATCTTTATTGGAGTCTCAAAATGCTATCTCCCCCTTGGGAGAAAACCTCCACCTTTTGGTCTTTAACTGACTCTTTTAACCTAACCAAGGTAGGATCCCTGTCTTGCTTGTCCTTCACTTTCGAAAGTAAAGAGGATTCAGAGCCGCTTTACACTCCTATACTACCCTCAGTATCACCAAACAACCTAACCCCCAATCTAGCAAAATGATGTAACTCACGGGCCAACTTCTTCTTACCAATCTCCACATGTGCTATGCTACCCATAGACCTCCAACTAAGGGCATCTGCTACTACATTAGCCTTGCCCAGATGATATAGCACACTCATATCATAATCTTTCAACAATTCTAACCATCGCCTCTTCCTGAGATTCAACTCCTTTTAGGTGAATACATACTGCAAGCTCTTATGGTCCCTGAAGACATCGACATGGACACCATACAAATAATGTCTCTAGATTTTCAAAGAAAAAACCACGGCAGCTAATTCAAGATCATGGGTAGGATAATTCTTCTTATGAGGCTTTAGATTCCTGGAAGCATAAGCTATAACCTTGCCCTTTTGCATCAATACACAACCCAAACCAACTCTGGAAGCATTGCAATACACCACAAAACCATCAACACCGTCAGGCAAAGTCAACACAGGGGCTGAAGTGAGTCGAGTCTTGAACTGCTGAAAACTCTTCTCGCAAGATTCAAACTACAGGAACTTCACTTTTTTGGGTCAAACGGGTCATAGGAGATGCAATAGATGAAAACCCTTCAACAAAATGACGATAATAACCAGCTAGACCCAAGAAACTTTGGATAAAAGAAGGAGAAATAGGTCTAGGCCAACTCTTTATAGCCTCTATCTTTTAAGGATCAACTCTAATACCTTCGGAAGAAACAACATGACCCAAGAAGGCTACAGAGTTCAGCCAAAACTCATAGTTTGAACTTAGTATACAACCGATGAGTTCAAAGAGTTTCCAATATGATTTGGAGATGATCCACATGATCATCCTCACTTTGGGAGTAAATAAGAATATCATCAAGGAACACTATTACAAATAAATCCAGATATGGCCAGAATACATAGTTTATAAGATCTATGAAAGCTGCTGGAGCATTAGTTAACCTGAAATACATCACTAGAAATTCAAAATAACCATAATGAGTTTGGAAAGCTGTCTTGGGGATATCACATTCCCTAACCTTAAGTTGGTGATAATCGGATATAAGGTCTATCTTTGAAAAGTAGCTCGCACCTTGAAATTGATCAAATAAATCATTAATTCGAGGAAGCGGATATTTATTCTTGATAGTAACCTTATTAAGCTGTCGGTAATCAATACACATCCGTAAAGAACCATCTTTCTTACGCAGAAATAGGACAAGTTCACCCCATGGGGACACACTAGGTCTAATAAAGCTTTTGTCCAAAAGATATTTCAATTACTCTTTTAACTCTTTAAGTTCCACGTGAGCGATGCGATATGGAGGAATGGAAATAGGTTACGTATCGGGAAGAAGATCAATCGCAAACTCTATCTCTCTATCAAGAGGTGCTCCAAGGATATCTTCTGATAAGATATAGAGAAACTTATTAACAACATTAATTGACTGAATGGTCGGGGTTTCATACTTTGTCTCTTTAACCCGGACCAAATGGTGGATGAAAACCTTGGAAATCAACTTCCTAGCTTTGAGATAGGACATAAAACGACCCTTAGGAATCACAAAAATCCCAGACCATTAGAGGATAGGTTTATCAAGAAACTAAAACTTGACCACACAGGCACGACAATCAATAAATGCATAGTATGAGTGAAGCCAATCCATACCCAAAATGATATCAAAGTCAACCATATCTAGCTCAATCAAATCAGCATACATAACATGATGAAAGACAGTAATGGAACATTTCTTATACACCCACTTAGCAATGACAGACTCTTCTATCGAAGTAGAAACCAAAATAGGCTCTGAAATTAGTTCAAGATCTGTTTCAAAATTTACAACAATCAGAGGTGTCACATAAGAAAAACTCAAATTGGGGTCCATCAACACATAGACATCAAAATAGAAAACATGAAGCATACCAGTGACAACATCAATAGAGTCCTCCTGCTCCTGATGGGGTGGTATAGCATAGAAATGATTCTGGCATTGACCGCCAGCAGTACTAGATGAAGCACCCTGAGGAGAAACTGGATGGGCTGCAGAAGGTGGGGCACTGGTAGCCTGACTCTGGGGATGGGTACCACAACTCCGCTGTCTGTCAGATGGGTAGTCTCTAAGTATGTGCCCAACTTGCCACAACCAAAACAGGTCTTTACCATACTTAGCACATGAAGGAGGATAAGGTCTATTGCTTACACTATCCTAAGACCTAGAAGTTGCCGACCTATTCTCGAGCTCCTGCCTGTCCTGATATATAGGAGCACTAACTGAGTAAGGCACAGGTACAAATAAACATCTCTAAAACTAAGGGCGACTCCCTCCGAAGAATCTAGTCTGACCAGACCCCTGTTTTTTCGATCTGACTCTCTTAATCCCTCTTACTCTTTCTCTTTCCTTTATCTTGTCTGAGTCAATCTGTTGGGAATGAATCATTAACCTAGGAAGATCAATCTCTCTGTTAATCATAGCAGATCTATATTTTTTCACCACATAACTCGATACCTCAGTTAGAAACTTGCTCATACTAGTCCTCGAGTCAGCCATCATATTGGGAGCGTACTTCGATACCTGACTAAACTTAAGAAAATACTTCTTAACCAACATGGAGCCTTGTCTCAAATTCATAAACTCCTCTATCTTGGCTTCCTGTAACTTAAGAGGAAAGAATCTATCCAAGAAAGCATCTTGGAACAATTGCCAAGTCACCAGAGCGGTATCTTTCTCTCTACCCTTATTCCACATCTGCACCCAGTCATAAGCAACATTCTTCAACCAATAAGAAGCCAGCTCCACACTTTCTTCCTTGGTCACGTACATAATCTGTGTAATTTTATTTATTTTATCAACATACATTTACGGGTCCTTACCTGCTCTCGACCCATGAAACTCTGGCAAATTCATCCGCATAAAGCTACAAATTCGTGTTGCGGCTGAATTATTTTACTGCGGAGGTGGAGCGTTAGCCTAAGTATTAGTGGTAATAGCCTGGGCTAGAGTCTGAAAAGCTGCCTAAAATTCGGCATGGGATACCGTCTTATATGGTGGATCAATGGGTTAAGGTTGGTTGTTGTTTCAACGAGCTCAATGTAGAGGTATTTTTTGTCATAAGAACGCACGAATTAACAGCTGAAGGAAATAGTTGTAAGCATGATAGACTCTTGTAGAAAGAAAGAAACGAATTTTCCTATAATGCCCCGCAACTTCTTGATCATAAGTGTGGCGCGCTACACACCGATGCTCAAGACTCTACGTAACGCGGCTTGTAAAACTCCCTAGGACTTTTCAAAAGCTTAGGCTTTAATACTAAGTTTGTAACGCCCCAAAATATCATCCCAAGATGCCACACGGTGCCCAAGGCTACACGTAGCCTCAAGCTAACCCTTTAAGCTAAAACACTACCCTTGGGTTCCAACACAAAAACAAACATACTACGCTAAGGATATATATATAAGTACATATCATAGCACATCGCACATGGCATAGAATATTGTTAGACTGTACATATATGGAATGTCTATACACAAACCAACCCAACAATACACTATTCTAACATAGCCTCTATACAGCAAAATCAACGAGCCATTGGGAGAACCCCCAACTGACGCAACAGACCAAAAGGATCATAAAACAACAACACCAAAACTGGCAAATTGGTCCTTGAACCATGAGGACTCACCACTGAAGAAATGTAGATGCATCACTCGGATATCACTGTCGTGGCTGCGGCTGAGCACCTGAACCTACATCATGGTAAGAATGTAGCCTATAGAGAAATATGTGGATCAGCACAAGATATGTACTGAGTATGTGGGGGCACATGCAAAATATAAATAATATCATAAATTTCATAAAAATGTACATACAAACCGTAATGACACACCTGGCTTGAGTGACATTGAATCATGCAACTCATAACATCTTAGATAAGAAATGTAGGAGAAAAACCTCATAAATCATATAGATCATCATAGGCAACTTGACTTACCATATTAAAACTTGGAGTGACTCGATATTTTAATAAACATGACTCTTATAGATAGGGTAGTTTTCTATAACCGACAACCCCACGTGAGCTACGTGGAATATCAACATTTGAAAACCCCATTGGCGGGAGCGTCATACTCTTTGCCAGCGAGTACGACCTTAAAACTGCAATAATCATAATCTGGCTCTCTAGTCAATAATATCATCATCAAACAACCCTACGGTGGCACATAGGTTAGGAGAAATATCAAATTTCCCTCTTGGTGCTAAGTACTACTCCCCGACAAGCTCAGAACGCATTAGGAAATCCACCAACACATCACAAGGGTCTATCATAAAGACCAAATCAAATCTCTTTCTCATTTATCAAATCATATCAATTTGTGGATTCCTAACTCAACACATTTTAGCTCAAAACATTTTAATCTTCCTCAACATCAACAAGGTATCAATGCATTGAACCATAACCGACTAGACATTTGGACAAGGATATGAAGACTCAATACATAATATTTTCAACAATTTAACTCATCAAAACCATTTGAAAAATACCAAGATTCATTGCAACTTACAATATCAACATTACTAAATTTGCGATCCAACTCTTATTTAAAAGTACTTGAGATATCAACCCATAGTAGGGATATAGAATTTCCAATATCCATTATAAATTCATAATAAGGAAATAGTGGAATGATAGTATAAATCAAAGCTTAACAAATTAAATCATCATACTCTCATAATCAAATACTTTTTGGACATAATTTCATCTCAACATCATACACACATTGGATGACATAATCCCATAGCTAATGGACAATAATATAAGATATAAAACCATATTTCCAATTCATGGTAAAACATGTAAAATCTCATGTCAATGTAATTCAACAAAAATACCGGGCACAAGATCGAAAGGATAATCTTGTTCAAAGCCCCACATACCTAAAAATGAAAGATGAATATGAACTTCCGACTCTGGAACTTTATTCACGAAAATAATGTGTACTTCTCGAAGCCCTTAACATGATCAACTTGAATCCCAAATCAATTTAAAATTTCTACGATTCAATCAAGAGACATAGAAGGATGAAATTTGGAGTAGTAGGGTTGGGGTTTGAGACTTAGGAAATTTTGGAGAAAAATAAGTAATTGAATACTCTTAATGAACTTAAATCCATGGTTTACCCGGATGGATTAGAGTGAGAATGACCAAAATACCCTTAAAAATCAAATAATATCAAATCTGTCCTTTGGTGGAATATTTTGATAGGTTGAAGTAGACTGACCATAACTTTTTTCTCCAATGGACAAATTGGATGAAAAAAAATTCATTGGAAAGAGGACTTTCAGAGATATCTGTTGATATATAGTAGCTCACCCAGATCATTATGTACAAGGAGTAATGATCATTTGAAGTTGACCCTAAAATTCTCCAGGCCATAGTATTTTTTTCCTGCACATTTACTGTTTACCACTATTCACGGTTAGATCAGAATGATCATAACTCATCGCTCGAGTGTCTATTTTGGATGATCCATATATCGTTGGAAATATTATTTGATGCTCCACGCAATGAAGGGTTGCATATCCAAAAATTCCGCACATAAAAATTATTAATCACGATAAAGAACAGAATTCAACATATTTTCATCTGAAATCTTAACGAAAATTTTTTTGGGGCATCACAACGATATTCTATTCACTCCGAAGACAATAAGATTTATCATGATTTGAGATAAATCTATAATTGGAATGGTATGAAAAAATATATTGCAAAATTCGTGGCTAAATATTTGAACTGTCAGCACGTTAAGGCTGATCGTCAAAGGCATAGTGGTACACTTTAAGAATTTAGCATTTCCACATTTAAGTGGGAGGTGGTGAATATGGATTTGGTACAAGGTTGCCTCATACGCGTCGCCAACATGATTCAATTTGAGTTATTGTATATAGAATGACCAAGTCAACCCATTTCATGCCAGTTCATACTTAGTACTCAGCTGAGGATTATGCCAGTCAATATCTTAGGGAGTTGGTAAAGTTTTATGGGGTTCGACTATCTATCATTTCAAATATAGGTACTCAGTTTACCTCTCACTTTTGGAAGGCTTTTTAGAAGGGTTGTGGTACCAAAGTTCATCTTAGGACAGCTTTTCATCCTTAGAGAGATGGATAGGCAGAGAGGACCATTCATACTTTAAGGGATATATTGAGGGTGTGCTTTATTAACTTTAATGGTAGTTGGGATAACCACTTACCTTTTATTGAGTTTACCTACAACAGTAGTTACCACTCCAGTATTTAGATAGCTCCTTTTGAGGTTCTCTGTGTGAGGAGATGTAGATCTCCTATTACTTGGTTTGAAGTAGGTAAGGCTTCATTGATAGGAATAGATTCACTATTTAAGGCAATAGAGAAAGTTTAGTTAATTCAAGAGAGGGTGTGGACATTCTAAAGTCATTAGAAATCTTATGTAAACGTGAGGAGAAGGTATCTTGAAGTTGAGGCTAGAGACTTAGTTTATTTAAAAATTTCTCCTATGAAAGGAGTGAAGAGATTTGGAAAGTAGGGGAAACTCAGTCCCCACTACGTTGGCCCATACAAAATTTTGAGCCATTTTGGGAAGGTAGCTTATGAGTTAGAGTTGCCTGCAGATTTTGTATCAGTGCATCCGATATTCCATAGTTCTTTACTAAAAAAGCTATTCGTGATTCAACTTCTATTTTTCCTTTAGAAAGTATGGATCTTAAGGATAGTTATTCCTATGAAGAAGTTCCAGTTGAAATCCTTGATCTTCAGATTCATAGGCTAAGGAATAAAGAAGTTTCTTCTGTTAAAAGTGCTATGGCGAAATCTATCCATAGAGGGGGCCACTTGGGAGGCATAATAAGATATGCAAGCCAAGTATACCCATATTTTCCTTATGAATTCAGATTCGGCTTGGGGCAATGGTTTCTCTGAAATAGACTCTCTCATTCTCTATCTTACCCATATAACTGTCGTCATGTCATAGCAAGTATTCACAAAACTCAGCTCAATCCACGTATCATGTTTTAGATTTAGTTATTTAATAGTTGTTTAACACATGAGTGTTTAGTGTATGATCTCAGCCTTTTTAGAGCTTCATCTTAAATAGTTTTATTTGAGGATGAATAATTCCCAAGGGGGAGATAATGTAACACCCCATGATTATAACGCTCAAATAATATATTCAAAATGACCTTTAGGACCCTTATTTTGATAGTACACCATGTTTAGATGCAATTAGTTAAGTTGAGGAGCATTAAGGCCTTAAAATGAGTGTTCTCTGCATGTGCGTCATATCGCAATGGCAAATAGCCACTGGATGAGGTGTGCTATTAGTGTACACATCAAAACCTCAGGTGTTCTATTGGCGTGCGCCACCCAACCTTATGTGTGCTATTGGCGTGCATCACAAAACCTCATGTGTTTCATACCCCTAAACTATTTCTAATAATCCTTAAATGAAATAAGGTGTCTTTAAACAAGTTATTTTCACTCCTATAACCTCAAATATTTAGTACTCACTTAAAAACCCTTGTCATCTTTGCATGAAAGAAATTCAAGCTTCTTGTTTCAAGACCTCCCAAATTTATGTTCTGATTTCAAGAGTTTTTTCAAGAATTCATCCACTTGAATTATGTCGGGTATTCATCAATAGTTTACATTCACTTATTGAGCCCACAAAACCTCTTCTGATTTGATTATGAATTTTACTATAATTATGATCATCTTCCATGTAATCAATGAAACTTATCCAGGTTTTCTCGTTAGTTTTTCAATTAAGCAAAGCTAATAGTTTTTATCTTATGTAAATCATGCTCCTACATGTTGAAGTTTAAAAACCCTAGGTTATGTTCGTATAACATCAAGTCAAAATTCTCAAATTATGCTTTAAACTGTATAAAAATGTTATGATCCCAAGATTACCTTATTCTCATGTTTACATTTACATAAATTATCAGGATATTGAAATGTCTCATAATTTGCGTCATTGTGTTATGACTTTAGGTCACTGTTTTATATGTTGTATTGACTTTCAATAATCATTAAGTGATAGTGGGTGATGAACACATGATACCTATGTGTTTACTTGTTATTTAAACTTTTCAAATCATATGTTTGGCACAACATGCTTTCATTACTATATTCAAGTTTAAGTTGAGCCATGTCAGTACAGTACCATGTTATGTTAAACCATGAATAAAACCAGTGTCATTTAATTGGGAGTAGGATTTATCACCAAGGGTTAGACTAGTACTAAAGTACTAAATCTTGATGGCTAAATAACTGATAACTAAAGGCCATGGTTCTGTAGGACTATCTCATTCCTTTACTGAATACTAATTACTGAATGATACTATAACTAAGGACTAAGGGACGGAATATCACCACCACGGATTCACCGAGGGGTCTAAACTATGGATATATGTGACATAGTCTAAATTTATAACCAATCATTAGGAGTGTAGCCTTAGTCATGTGGGCTGAACATACTATAAAAAATGATATGAGTACATGAGTCATGAGCTGTATGACTTGAGTTTGGAATTTCTGTGTTTATGGGACATGATTCGTAACACTGAGTGAACTGGGATTCTTCATACTAGAAACTTAAACACACATGATTCTATGGAAAGTGAGAATATATGTTGGGTTTACGGAATTGTAACATGATGCATGTGTAAGTATCGTGATGGCTGAAGTACAAAACTTCGAACTGAGATAGGAATGGGTCAGAATTATCTTCCCTTATTGATTTCCTACCTATACTGGTATTACTACTAGAACCTAATGGTATGGCTTTTTGAGGTACCATAACCGGATAATTTCTGTATACCTGTCAGGCTATGATAGACTGACCCACTGGGTAGAGACTATGAAAGGTCCTATTAACATCTGTTCTATCCTTAAAATTGACTGGTATGTAAAGTGTTATAAATAAAAAAAAGCTCATGAATCTGAAGAAGTCTAAACATATAAATAAGGTATCTGTAACATACCAGTGGCTGCATCAGGAGGACATTCCTGATCCTATCGAGACTGAAGTACATAGAGTCTGTTTGGGTGTAGCCCACTGATAGCACTGGAATTGCCACCCTACTGATTTGGGTGACCGGACTAAGCTGAAGGACCATAGTGCTAACTTTGTGGACCAGTTTTAGGATAGTCTCAGACCTTATATCAGGACTCTCCACATCTAAAAAATATATTACTACCCACTCTACACACACCCTTATGATACTTACAACACTCTTCGCAAAGCGGATGAGTGAGAATAATGCTTGCACTACCCTGGGTTTTGGAGCCTGGCGCCTCATTCTTACAGTCATTTTTGAACTTTAGTACTGGTGCACTAGATAAAGGGGGAATTGGAACTGCAAGATTCTGACTATACTGAGAACGGTTACCACCCTGTGACCCTGGCTGAGAAAAACTATAACTACCTATTCTGGCTCTCTTATTCTCTCTTTCCTTCTTCTTAGGTCTTTGCTCTTCAATCTATTTATCATGGACCATAAGTCTAGATATGTACATCTCCTTAATCAACATGACAGCCCTGCACTCCTTTACCACTCTACCTAAAACCTTAGACACAAACTTGCTCATTCTGGATCTATTGTCTTCCACTACATGGGGAGCGTACCTGGCTAACTAGGTGAACTTGAGGAAGTATTCTTTTACACTTATGCTACCTTTCCTGAGAATGATGAACTCCAACACTTTGGCTTTTTTTTGCTCTAGGGTAAAGAATCTATCTAGGAAAGCCGTAGCAAACTCTTCCCATTTATGGGCCCTACATCTATACCCCTATCTACCTCCGCTATTTAAACCACGTATGGGCTACATCTTATACGTGATAGGCGGCTAACTTGGCACTCTCACTGAAAATCACTCCTATGATATTTGTGACTTTCTAAACTTGATCGAGGAACTCCTGTAGATCTTCTTCAGACTTAAAACCAGAGAATAGGGAAGGATTTATTCGGGTGAACTCCCAAATCTTGGATGAAGCTAAATTGGCCACTACGTTGGCTGGAATAACAATTGGTTGTTCATTTTGAGCTATGATTGAATTGGCTAGAGTAGTGAATGAAGTCTTGAATTCTGCATGAGAAGGATGTTCGTCCAGAGGATCTGCCTGAATGGGCTGAGGTGCTAACTGATTACCGATTCTTCTTTTTCTAGCCGCTTTGGATGGCATATTCTGTAAATGAAAAGAAGACCGGATTAGACTGGGAGTTAAATTTGAGCTCGTTATCACTAGTTCGACAAAAATACTGAAGAGAGGAAACTGTTCCCAAAATATCTTATAACCTCTTGTCCATAAGTGTGGTGCATAACACACCCATGCACAAGACTACTTGATGTGGCTTTTCAGACTTCCTAGGACACTGTTGAACCTTAGGCTCTGATACCAAGTTTTTAATGCCCCAAATCTGGTACCCAAAATACTACACGATTCTCATGACCTCAAAGGACCACAAGCTAACCCATGACTGATATTTGTAATTGAGCAGTGCATAATATACTGTAAATATGTGAAATATAATCAGTAAGGCCATAAGGTTCAAAATTGAACTAATATTGGATGTAAAACAATGTCTATAATGGGGTATAACAATATCCAAAACTAAAACAAACTGTTTGAAATATGTTGTAGTTTGAAATCCTCTAAAATTGACTAAAAATTGTAAAGTTGATGGGTCATGTTCCCAAATAACTCCAAACTACTTAAATAAAAAAGTAATAAAATAATCATGCTATTCTCCAAAAATGAGGACTCACTGCTAGTATGGCTGCTAAATGTATGATCTACTAAGGATGCTCGAGAGCTCGTGCAAGGGTTCATAGGTATAAATAATAATAACTGACTATTGGCATGAACATGAACACGTGAGAAATACATGTATGAATGTATAAATTAGACTTAGGGTCATGACAGTATTGAATACTGATGTACTGACATCTAAGTTTATCAATACTAGGATACTAAAAAACTGAGTCTATTGATGATATAAATTATGGAACTTGTAAGTAACAAATATCTGAGGTTACTGCTACTATATTATTGATAACTGATAACTGAGTATACTGATACTAAAAAACTATCTGACTTTTTTCCTGGACTGGGTGACTGTATCTGATAGTCCTGAATCTAAAGAACTATCTGAGTTCTAGAATGAACTGGATGACCGTATTTGAGTATCCTAATTCTGATGAAAATAGCTGAGTTCCATACTGAGCTGAGTGACTGTATTTGATAGTCCTGATATCTATAAAACTGAACAGAGTTCTAGTACTGAGACTTAATTTAAAACTGAGACTGTGGGAGGTAATCATCTAACTCATATACCTCGAATATAAATTGGTGGGGTCCAACCTATAACCCCAGAGGGAATGGTGTTAGTACTATTCCACAAGTAAAGACAAGTTTTAAGTAAACCCTTTTTGATAGAGAGCTCTTCCGTCAACCCCTTCTGTAAAGAAAACTCGAAAGAGAAAAATAGTCCCTAGACTCGTAGGGGTACATCTCGACCTACGCTGGCTAGGTAGATCTAGAATATAGGGATTGCTACCAAGGATCACACCTTCTAATAGATAATAGGTGAGCCCTCATCCCTGGGTTCACTCAGTGTTGAATCCTACTTCCAACTGAATAGACACTGAACTGATTTTCTTAGTTTATACTAGGCATGATTGAGTTGTTACCAATGGTACAGTTTTACTGAACTGAACTGAGTTCACTGAGTTTCATTGAATGATGGAATACTACTGAATTCTATCAACTGACAGAATACTATTGAGTTCTGCTAACTAACTGACTTAGTTACTGAGGTCTAAACTGAATACTACTAAGATCTGATAACTGACTAAGTTTATTGAGATTACTGAGATTGCTAAGATCGCTAAAATTACTGAGATCACTGAGATTACCAGACTGATACTGAATTTACTAAATTTTCCTAAGTCATATGATTGACTGATTTTTACTGATCATGGATTGACTGTGAGTGTCATGAAAACTGATACGGGCTCTAGGAACACAACTAAATTGTCGGGTACAAGTACTCCTAGGACTCGATAGCATAATAACTAAATCATGGCACAAGCTTAAAAGCTCAATAGTGGCTACATATTTTTCATTCATCCATTTAGATATTTTAACAACCACTTGAGATATATTACTTGTACATGAGTGGAGAACACGTATTACCATACTATAACATGGCATTATTTCATTCTCATAAATAATTTGTCAAACCCTTGCATGATACAACTTGAACATAACGAGCATGGAATGATTTTCTTCACTTATTAACTCACATGAGCAATTCATCAAACACTTGGTAAGTATAACATATGCACATAGCCCTATACAAAAAATAGGCATTATAATTCACATTCCCATTGGCAAATTTCAAGAGTTTAACATAGTTTCAGATGATACTACACATATATCACCTTACTTCACATAAATATTTTAATTAAATAATTAACTAGAGAACCCATTAACTTAAAAGTCATAAACACAATCAAACTAAATCATGAATTTCATCAAAAGCATTATCTTGAGTTTTTGAAAAGGTTTCTTGGACTCCAAGGTGGAAGAATGTAAAACCCCGAGACTCTAACCAATAGTGCAACCATGACTCAAGCTCATGAGAAATAAATTATAGTGCTTTAGTTATTTTCTGATCAAGGGAGATATGTATTAAGGCCTCAAAGATGTCCTAGCGATTAGGTGAATCAAAACATCCCTTACCGATTCAATTCTTGAGAAGGATTTTGGCATAGCCAACTTCAAATGAGCATATCTATTGATACCCTAATAATTTTTTATCTCATGATACACCAGCAGATAGATAATTGAATTATCTTTCCAAGGTACCAATTTCACCTAAATCCGGTATCGGAGCAAAGAGTTATGTCCATTTTACTCCAGCGTGTCAACCTGAAAAATTTCATGATGATATTTTGTGACAACTTGTCACAAGCCTGACGGTTTGTCACAAAATATCGTCACCATAAGCAGAAAGTCACAAAGTCCAACATTTTGCGACGACATTTTGTGACGACTTGTCACAAGTTTGATGGATTGTCACAAAATGTCGTCAACCTTAAGCCAAAAATCTTAAAATCCACCCTTTTGTGATGACATTTCGTGACAACTTGTCACAAGTCAAACAACTTGTCACTAATGTCGTCAACTATTTTTTTTCATCAACTAAGAGATATGTTTGTAAGGGTATTTTGGTCTTTTTCCATCTTTTGGAGCCCTATATAAATATGAGAATCTCCATTCAAACCCTAATTTCTTCATTCTCTCTTCCAATTTTCTTAAGAATATATATTAGGGTTTCAATCAAGACTATTTAATCTTCCAAAAATCATCCATAAATCTTCAATATTTCTTCAAGAATCAAGTTCCTCATAGTGTGGGCTTCAAGAATCATTTATTACAAGTGAGGATAGAGTCTCAAGCCCTAGAATTCATCCAATTTCAAATATTAAGGTATGTGGAGTTTCGAACAAGAGCAATCCTTTTGTTCTTGTACCCAAAGCTTTGATTTCTATCATGAATTTATATGATTTTGCTAGTGGGTTTATACCCAAATTACTTCATCATGCGATTATGAGAATATAAATTGTTCAAGCTTTTTTATACATGATTATTTTACTATTCCCAAGATATGACTTGATATTTAATATTGTGAATTTCATATTTCTACCATGAGTTAATATTTCAAGTGCTTTCAAGATATGTGTCAAGCTTTAAGCTTCCTTATGACAAATTGGATTACTGAGTATATTAATTCATGAGATTGAGTTGTTACAATGAGTCTTGATATTTCTTCAAAGTTATTGATGTTTCCATGATTTAATGAATTGATACATTTTGATATTGAGAAAGATTGATTTGATTTGAGTCAAGTTAGGAATCCACAAATTGATTATGATTTGATAAATGAGAAAGAGATTTGATTTGATCTTCATGATTGACCCTTGTAATATTTATAGTGGATATCCAAACGCGTTCTGAGCTAGTGTCTGGGAGTAGTATTTAGCACCAAGCGGGAAATATGGTATTTCCCCTAAACTACGTGCTACCGTAGGATTGATAATGATAATTATGGGCCAAAGGCCGAGTATGAGATTATGATCACTAAATTTAGGTTGTACTCCCTGGCAAGAGTACGATGCTCCCGCCAATCTGTGGTTCTCTCCTTAGGAAGAAAAAACGTTGGACTCCATGTAGCTCACATGGTTTATGTTGGTTATAAGAACCTCCCTTCTGGAGTTATATACATCTCCAAAAATATCTCAGAGAACTTAGTCCATGTCAAAGAAGAAGATTTAGCTGGTCTAGAATCCTTATAACCTCTTCACCAATGTCAAGCATCCAAGTCCAACTGAAATGGGATTTAATCCATACCATAAGTCTCAAGTAGGCCCTAATTATTGAGCCCATCCACACAAGCAATCAGAAATCATATGCATCCTCGCCCGGAGCACTATAAAACCTAGGCAGAGCAAATCATTAGAATCTACCCAACATCTTTTGGTCCTAGACAGATATAGCAGGTTCGGAAATAACTAGTTGATAAACTACAAGTTGAACAGTCTTTGGCGTATAAGGAACCTCAACTCTGGGAGCCACAGCTGTACAATACACCCCCACCTTAGTACCACTATGATCTATAGAAGTGTACTATCATACCGTGCACCACCAACTAACCCTAAAAACTAAACTAAAGCATCTCTATGATTTGAAGTAGAAATCAGCCCAGGTAGAGCCTGGGCTAGTCCCTAGCCTATCGCTAGCTGGAGTGGGAAAATTTTTTTCTTAAGTGAGAGAATAGGTTCTAGTAAAGGCCTCTTCTCTTGGCCCTAAGCTGAGAACAAATCCATAGGTTGTTTACAACCTTTAAGTTATTTATAAATAGGATTAGGATCCCTATGCTCAATCTCGAGACCCTTATCACATATAGTGGTAGCACATGTCCTTGATATCTCTGAAAAAGTGAAGTCAACGGAATATTCTATAAACAAAATTAGACTCTTAGCATGATGTGAGTGACAAAAATGAAGAACTCCTAAGAATTTCCCATAGCCTCCTAAAGATAGGAAATGGATGTCGTCATTCTGATCTGCAAGACTCTACTTGATAGTTGCTCTTGTACCGATAATACAAGTGTAGCCTAAGCTCTGATATGAATTGATCACGAACCAATTTATGAGTCATAATGGTACCTACTCTATCCCGCGAGTTGGTAGTCAAACCATAACTTGGAGTTAAACATAATGGGTTAACTTGGGGGAAATGCCCCCAAAAAGGGCCCAATAGGCAATCCAACACGATAAAAACAACAAGTCAATAGAAATAATTTAAATATGGTCACAACATAAATGCTATTCCATGACCTGGTAGAGCGAATACAAGAGAGTCTAGTATAATAATACAACCCAAGTTTCTAGAATAGTGAATACATCTATCTCAAAACTAAAGATTGAATATAGAAATATAGAAAGAAATTGGCGACTTAGACTCTAAGAGCTCACCCTATCTTTAGATATCAACACCGCATAAACAAGAATCAGTGGCCATAACTAGTACTCGAATCCTCACCAAAAATATATAGGAGTGTAGTATGAGCACCAAAACAATGGATAGTTAGTAGGCATCATCGACTGGGTGAGCGTAGTCATGATATAAGAATGATAGAATGCAAGATACCATAACTAAGTCAAGGTAAGGAAACGAACCTAAAATATCTCCAACATTGCTAAACATTAATAAATATATAACTATATCATCATATGGTAACATAAAGCATTAACACATGCAATCATGACTACATAATTGGCTCCCATATGCCAATTGGTGCAGAAAAGTAAGTAACCCATCACAAGCCCCTATATGCCTTGAAGGTACAAACAAGATAGCATAGACTATCACCGTCATTTATAAACTCTCATAATACCATTGGAATTTCCAAATCATACCACAATATAACCATCGATTATACTTATTCATTATTTTCCAAGTAATCAACACATAAACTATTAATCATGTAGCAATTAATCCCCTTGTATCAATGAATCATCCTTTATCAAATAAAAATAACTTATTAACTACTCTTCATATAACAGCTAATCATCACTTATCAGCTTTTCATTATTTACCAATTAACCAATATTTACCAACTAGCTAATTTTTATCGACTAATTAATATTTATCACTTAATCATAATCTCATTAGTGTATATTCGCATCATGCAACATTATTACCATTTCCTCATTTTAAAATTAGCTAATATATAAATCTTACACACCAACGTCATTATATCATAATAAGTGCATCATCATATTATACTACGTATAGACAAACTCTAACTGGTAGGGATATTAAACAATATCCTCAAAATATCATCATAATCATCTTCTGGTCTTTTCGGTTATCTATATATATATATATCATAATCATCATTTTGTCGGCATCAATATCATCAATATCATAGCCATACTCTTGATTTCTATTGGGTATAAATAATAAATATCATCATTAATGCAGCCAATAGCATAATCATTAGAGTACTTAACAATATAACCATTAAAATAATATATTAACATGATCAATAATCTTAATCAAAATTGTGAACTCTAGTATAAAAAATAGAAAGATTGGAAACATAGTAAACAAGCACGATCTTTGGCATAATCACTAGCATATAAAATAATGTAATCTATAAGCATGCTCTTTAGCATGATCCATAACGTATTAACTAATATAACCATTCAGCATGACCTCTAACATAATTAATATGTACTATTAAGCATAGGCAATAACTTGTCAATTTTTTAATTCATGGCTTATCATTGTCATAAAAGATAGCTTATCATTATATTGGTCAATATGTAGTCCATGGCATAATCTATAAGTTATTCATAGCATACTCAATAGTATAATTGATGGGTTAGTTAATATCATACTCAAGGGCTAATTCAATAGTATATTCGATAGCCTAATCAATAGCCAAAACAATAGCATATTTAATATCTCATCATAAGCTTAACCAATAATCCATATATATAGCATAAATGTTTAAGCATTACTTCAAACGTCATTTATCATAACCAACAAGTACAAAGGTGTCTAATTATCACCAAAATAACCATTTTCCTAGATGTACACAAGCATATCAAAGGGTCTTCAATAACCAACATAAGTCTTGACCTAAAGTGGGTCGAAGAGCCCCCTTCCAAATCCTCAAGAACACATACCAAGTAATGTCTACCCCAGACTAGGCTAAGGTATCTAAATCTACTATTATATATTAAACAAGACACAACTAGATCTAGGATAAAGATTACTCCCTATATAGATAAACTAGATCAATTTCACCTACGGTAAGGCAATTTGAGCGAATTTCATCCAAAACACAAGTGACCACAAAAAAACTTCTCATTAATGAGTAACTAAGTTAATTCTATCCTAATAAGAGCCTAAATGATCCAACTAATCCCAAGTATTTCAATTTATCAAACAAGACCTAACCCATCATAAATCTATCCCAATAACATAAACATACTATGAAGTAGCTTAATCTAACAAGGGTTAAAGCATAGCCTACTTAGATACCGAAGAAAGATCACAAGATCCAATAAAGCACCACGTTTCCCTTCCTAAGAGCTTCTGCAAGATGCCAAGCTATCAAAATTTATTTTACTCATCAATACAAGAATATTGATACCATATCGCATTACTGTACTTCGGTTCCAAAAATCATACCAAAACACCATATAGGTCCCACTTACGAAAATCACATTTTTCAAACCAACATGTCATTCTCACATGCTCAAGGAATCATTGCCCTTAAAAATGTGAAATTCAAGCTAAATTGTTGATAAAATAAAGCCCTAAATGTTTTAGGGATTTTGAACAAGAAGTCACGAAAATCTACCAAGAAAAGGATGAATCCTTACCTCAAATTGAAAGATTACGCGTTAATCAAGATTCCCAATCACCTACAAGCTTCAATCCCACTTAACCTTACTATTTACGTTTTAAGATCTCAAGAGATTAATGAGAGAAAAATAGTAAAATAAGGGTCTATTTACACCCAGCCCAGGACCTTGGGTTCCATTATCATGATCCGAGCTATTATGATTGCGACCATCAGTATGAAATTGAGGTATCCATAATTTCTCAAGCAATTCACAATCTCGATCGAAAGAGTCGCTATTGTGGTGCACCAGAAACCAAATGCACCAGATTTTATTCCAAGTACGAAATGGACTTCAACTGGGTGATTTATGTAACCATACAAAATTTGACATTCCAAACTCAATGGCGCGGTTGAAATTTCCATCTAAGGATATTTTGACAAAATATGGGTCCCATGCCCAATTTGCAATTTCATAACATTCTAACTAATAGGTTGAAATGAGCTCGATTTCCTCATGACCTTAACCCAGAGTCCTCCTACCCTAAAGTCAACATTTCGGAGATGTTGGAAAAGTCAAAATCTGCATTCGAGATTGTCTAATTGAAGTTTTCACCTAGTGTCCATTTGGAATCAGCGAAGACTTCAAAATAGGGAATTTGTTCTAAAAACAAAATGAACTGCCAGATAATCGAATTGATAGTTCCAATAATTCATTAATGAATTGGGGTATCGATAGAGAAGCTCTAATAGAAAAAATTAGCAGAAATATAGAAAATAACCTAAAGGGTCATTACAAAGAATCTATAGACTAAAGCCACATTCTTTATAATTATAGAATACACACCTGGAGTCCCACTAGTATTGTAACTGCAGCCTCAGGCCTAACAATACATAACTAGCATATTAATAATAGAATAATATGGGAAACTATGATCAAATTTACTAATTTAAATAGTAAACTTTATAATAAAGGATCCTTAGAATCAAACTATGGTCAATATGTTTATAATCTAACATGATAGGATTCTATGGTCATGAAAGGTATTTTATACTAAGGTTCAGGCCATATTTCTACCCCAAATTCCCTAAATAGGCTAAGTCATGATACATTATTCATAATCGCATCCTATAATCCCTACCTAATATGCAATCTACGCATATACAATCTCATTGATGAAAATAGACTAAAGTCTGTCTTGATGCTGAACCGCAAGTGTTGAATCGTCCACAAAGTGTTCATCTCTTCCCATGATCCCAAAACATCACCTCGCCATCAAAATAATAACCTTTATGCCAATAGGATTAAAGAAGATTCACACTGATATATAAAAGGTCGAGTGAATATTTTGGTAAAAAATGAGCACACAGGGCCCATAAACAAAATCGAAAATTGAATATGTCCTAAGATCCTCCAAAGAACAAGAAATGTAAGATAAAACATTGAGCAAGAATGCAGTATAAATCAAGGACCAAATCAGCCCCCAACGCCTAAGGATTTTAAGACCTAATTTATAAAAATTTAAAACGATGGAAATTGATGAGGGAAAATAATGAGAAATGATCGAGGAGCATTGGGCTAACATACCATATCTTAATTGGATGATTCCCCACACTTTCATGCTCCATGCTGTCTAAAATAGGGGAAAGTGTTATTAAAATAAGAAGAAAATTAAGTGAAGAAAGGCATATAATACCAGCGGTTATTTCTTAAGCGAATAAATAATTGTTTAACCAATCACTGCTACGCGGTCAAATGATAACTTAAGCAATTCCCCATAAAAATTTATCTTTCGCTTAAGCATTCGAGTGCCGCTTAAGCTATGAGGTCATCACTTAAGCGACCATGCAAGAGAAAGGTTGGTTGTTAAAGCAATTCCACTGGACAATTAATCGACAATCGCTTAAGAGGCCAAAGGTCCGCTTAAGAGGTTGCAGATGCCAGGTACCTAATTTTCCTAATTCCAAATGGACTACGATGGGGTGCTTGGGATTCGTTCAAAACCATGTGCACGTAGATGAACTATGCTACCATACCAAATTTTAAATTTCTTACTCAATAGAACAATCAAAACTTATATTTGAGACCATTTAGACTAAATGTGGGGCGTACACCTAAAGTTTCATTTTTCATATAATCCACCCAATAGCCCAAAATGAGCCTAAAGCCTTAGTGCCAGAACCAAAGGTCCCCTCAGCCTAAAATTAATATTTTAGATCTAATGGCATTCTCAAAATTTGCATCCAATGTCATTAACCAGGAGTTTTCATCCGATACTAATTCCTTAAGAGCAATACCTTAAAAATAGCAAAATGAGACTAAAACCTAAATAAACTATTTAATAACTTAGCCGATGATTTTGACAAGTCATAAATGACCTGTAGCCACCATGGGATGGCTTACAATGCTGAAAATAGGCAAAAATTGAGAAAATAACCTGGATGGTCATTAAAATATCCACAATCAAAATGACTTTCATCCGCAAAAGTCAAAAAATAAAAAGATCATAAAAGCTTAAAGGGGCGAGGTAATGGGATCGTATGCTCTGAGCAAGTCTCCCAGATAACTTCTATAAAGAAATAAGACTTCTGAGGGATTTTTATATAGGTTTCCCTCTTTCAACTAACTACTTAATTTACCTTCAATAAAAAACCAAAACCCAACCTTAAAAACCAACTGGCCTCCAACTAAATCGACAATGTATGATAAACGCAAACCCAAATTACATCACATTAATATAACCATAAAATGAGCATAACCAAGTTGAAATTCAGCCAAGCTAAATGAAATCCATGACATGAATTTTGCAACCAACTCCATTATCCAAATATATACCTTTATTTACCTTTCCAAACCTACTATATACTTCAAACCACACAAAATATCATTTAAGTCCTTTTTATGTAACCCCATCACTCTAACCACGAGGAACTAAAGTTGATCCGCCAAAATTACATAATGATGAGCATAAGGATAATCCAATAAGGCACATCCTGGACACACAAAGGAGATGGTTAAATCATGTGATCTCTTTCCAAGGCGACAACTAGTTCAGATAACCCATAAAACTAATAGTCAGGAGTCTGAAGCATAAACACTCAAAAGTGAAAGATCTTCTTTGTGGTGCCCCACTAACTAATGATGAATCCATGCTAAGTCTAACTTGATCACACTACTTTTGTCGAGCCAGTAATCCAAAATTCTGGCAAAGTCTGAGAACTAAGGTAAAAAAAACCATTATTATATGCCAATAAGTTATTAACTGATCATTATCAACCATAATCTATCTTACCTAAGAATACCAAATATTTATGTAAAGAGAAGGCTTAGCTAGCCTATAGATGAAAGCATAACTGATTAAAACTTGAAATGAAGGATGCAACTAAGTCACACAATCCAAAACTTTAACTTCAGCATATAAGATGAACTATTTATTCCCAACTATCTAAATCAATCCTATAGATGTGTAAGTATTTATACTGCAAATTCTAGGAAATACTTCTATACTATCATTTACAGGTGTCGAAATCCAAAACTTGAGACAACAAATCTTAATTAACTCTAAATACCCAAATCAACCTTACAATTAGAAATCAGGCATATGTATAATGATTCTAACAAGAGCCAAAATGTAAATATAGATAAATAATCAAACCCCCATGGGGAAAACCACCTCCATAACAGACAAGCGATCAACTCCACATCTTTTGAAGTGCATAATATAGCATAGCATAACCAAGAACTCGTCAAGGCTGTGAAGATTACTAATGGTAGACGAATCCTGAGAAACTTAGAGAAGTCATTATCTTAGCCTGAATTTGGTGAATCAAATGCTTAATCTACGATAACAAATACGCATTAGCACATATCACTAATAAGAAGTATCCCACGTAGCCAAATCGAGTTGAACTAATTAGCAAATTGAAAAGTTTCTAAATTATCTATCTTAACTGAACCTTAACTTAATTGAATTGTGAACTACATCATCAAAAACATAGTGTACCCAGGACAACACCTATACCAATATTAAGAAAACTACAAGACAATAAACCCTCCACACTTCAATAAATAACCTCAAACTAATTAATCTCTAAAATAAACCATAAAAATGAGTTACCAATTCTAGAATCACAACATAACCATGAAAGGAAAAATCTACCTTTACTTTAATAACCCACTCAGCAATTAACCTTATATCATTAATAGAAAACAAGACCAACCAACTAAGGCTATAGGCCAAATGGATAAGAACTGCAAGAAGGAAAACACTAAATAGATAATATCGGTCAAGATGTCTATCATGCAAAAATCATTCATAATCAAAGCAATAACATTACCAACAACAATATAAAGTGCAAGTGGAATAGTAGAATGAAAAATATAACCAAAACCACTCTAAGGTCACAACAAGTCCATATACCAAAGAAAAAGGACTTTCACCCATAGGAAAATACCACAGTAATTCACTAAATTCACTACTATAAGAAATCATCTACACAGGTAATCAACTATGCATGACTCCAGACAAGTCAAATAACAAAGAGTATAGTAATATCAAGGCATGAACTACCGATGAGTGTGGAAACCCCAACATATTTTAAATAATAAATTAAAGATAGAAAGTCAAATCGCACCTATATTGATAAGGTCTAAGGTTATATTACTAACATGCCTGAAAAAGTATAAATTTAAGCATGTATAAACCCATAATTAGCAACCCAGGCACTAAGTACAGTACCTCTAACTAACGATGCTATATCTCTATGAAACTGGTCTAAATAAACTAAATGAATGATAATCATATATCAAGGACACTTTCTAGAATAATGAATGGTCTCTCGTTATAGTCGTAATAAATTCTTAAAGCTTTAACCTAAAATGAAGCACGAGCTGACCCTGACAAGCTAACCAACTGACATAGGGGGTACTACCTACTAAAATGACCATCCTCCTCATAATCATAACATACCTTAGGAGATCTAGGCTTGTGAGGAACATATGTTGATTATGTATGAACAACCAACCTTTATTTGGGCCACTCTCTAAACCAATGACCAATCTTATTACATAAAAAAAAAGCTCTAGAAATACTCTGAGATATGCATCCACTGATCCAAAATGGCTGCCATAGACCTAAGATCCATTTAGAATATCCAACAAGGTATGACTAGAATATTGCCTATTGTGACAACTATTATTTATCTGAGATCCACCTACAGTATGATAAGCTATATGTGTAGAACTAACAGGCTCGAAGTGAAGTTGATCTTCATCGGGAGGATCCTTATTCTCAAAAAGGATGATAATACCACTATACTGATGACATATCATCTAAACGCCACCTTTATATGTCTGAATATATTCTTTTTCTATGGTCCTTGAATAATCAACAACTTGAGCGAAAGAAGACCTAGACACTAATAATTTCTCCAATTTTAGATATAGCAGCAAAGCTAATCCTACAATATATCCATGAACCATCTCATCTTAGAAGGATATAGAATTCATTTCTGTGGTTAATGAGTTTTCCAAGGTTTTCACTGATGATCTTTTTGGTGTTCCTTCTGATAGGGAAATTGATTTTTTGATTGATCTTGTTTCGAACACTCAACCTATTTCTATCCCTCCTTATAGAATAGCTCCAGCTAAGTTGAAGGAGCATAAGGATCAATTAAAGTATATCTTAGATAAAGGTTTTATTTGCCCTAGTGTGTCTTCTTAGGGTGCTCCAGTGTTGCTCGTGAGTAAGAAAGATAGTTCCCTTTGGATGTGCATTGGTTATCGTTAGTTGAATAAGATGATGATAAAGAATAAGTATCCTTATAACACCCTTGTTTTTTACCCTTAGAAAATTTCTTTGAATTCTAGTCTCTAGACCCAATATGACTTATACGAATGAGCCATATTATGGGGTATAAATGGTATGATCCTATCATATACTTACCTATGTTGGTTGGTGGGATAAATTTTGGTTACTAGAATGGATATGACTTAGGGGTACGAGTTATATTGGTGGTTATAAATTTTTTGGTTCCTTAAATTAATCTTAGACTTGGTTACTTTGGTTGGATCTGAGTACAAATGGCTCACCATGAGCCATAAGATAGGGTACGAGTCATACCATAGACTCGTATAGTAGACAGTATCAAAATCTTTCTTGGGTTTAATCTACCAAAGGTAAGGGATAAATAGTGCTATTTGTATGCTTTGGATATAACTTGTTTGGATGAATCATATACTAGCTAGTGTTGGATCCAAAGAAATAGGCTAGGATACGAGTTAAGGGTACCAATCATATTAGAGGGTATGACTCATTAGTCGTACCCCTGTGATGGGTTTTTGGGCAACTTAAGTGGGGGTATTCTGGATATTTACCCCACTTATCCTAATAAGGTCCCATGACTTCTAACCTACTTAGGAGGTTATTTATTATATTATTTCATTCACTAACACATAGAAACTCTTCTAAAACACTTTATAATTCTCTCAAATACTTTTGGGCAAGGAAAACTAAGGTTAAAACTAGAGGATTAATTTTGGGCTTGTCTTGGTAATTTATTTCCCGTGGGAGGATTAGGATGACAAAGATACACAACCTAGATAATGGTTTTAATTGCATGCTAAACCTGGTCCCCTTTACCGGTATGGTTATATATATATATACATATATATGTATATATGCATATATGTACATATATATATGTATATATGTATGTATGGTTGTGTGCATATGGATGGTTTTACTTGGTTTTATAAGTGGCATTATTTTATCCTTATCTTGAGATCATGCTAGTGTACACCCGCTAACCTGTCTATAGGTGATTGACTTAAGGATCAGCATTTGGACAAAAGTGGTGAGCTTCTATCCTTTTGGAAAGCTTTATTTTATGCTTTGGATATTTCTAGATACTTTAATTATATTTTTGATATTGGTTTTGCCCATGGTTAGGGGCATGTCCCTGCCGAATTTTATTACTCTTTTAGTTAGAGGCTTTATGGTTCTACCATGGGTTTGAATGGGTGGGATCGGTATTGGTGTTAGCCTTAGCATTGGAATAAGCTGGTGGGCTAACATCATTGGACATAATTTCTCACTGTTCCATCATATTTCATTTTGGGATTAATTATATTTTGCTTTGGAACCTATTTGGTTATGGCCAAGTTTATGGCCTTTGGAATGGTTTGGTTTAGTTGGGTGGTTGATGTGAGATAGATGGACTCGATTATGCCATTCATGATTGTGATTCTAATCCAACATCTTCATGTGAGTTGTTACACTCTCTTGTTATATGCTTGAAATTCAACCAACTCAGGGTACGCTACTGGAGGTTGGGTTGGATAATGAGGGTAGTCTTTAGTCCCTTCGAACCTGGGATACCTATTACGAAAAGGCCCCCAGTCGGGTTATGCCAATCATCCTTCTAGGATCGATGACTTATTTGATTAGCTGTAAGATATGAAGTATTTTTCTAAGATTTATCTTAGGTCAGATTATCATAAGCTTAAGATTAGGAAGTAGACATCCCTAAGACTGTCTTCAGGACCCCAAATGGTCACTATGAGTTCTTAGTTGTATCTTTTAGGTTGATCAATGCTCTAGCAATTTTTATGGATTTGATAAATAGGGTCTTCCATCAGTTTTTGTACTTGTTCATCATTGTCTTATTAATGACATCTTGGTCTACTCTAAGAGTGAGGTAGATTATGTATATCACCTTCGTGTTGTGTAGCAGACCTTGAAGGTTCAGCGCTTGTATTCCAAGATCTAAGTGTGAGTTTTTGTTGAAGGTTATGACTTTTCTTGGTCATGTTATCTCTAATGAAGGGATCATGGTGGATCCATAAAAGTTTGCAGTGGTTAAGAAGTGACCTCAACCTAAGACTCCAACCGATATTTGAAGCTTCTTGGATTTAGCCAGTTACTATAGGAGATTTGTGGAAAGTTTCTTTACTATAGCTTTCTTGTTGACAAAGTTGACTAAAAAAAAGGTTATGTTCTTGTGGTCGGATACATATGAGGGTAGTTTTGAGAATTTAAAAGATAAGTTGACTTCACCTCCAATTTTGACCTTGCCCAAGGGTAATGCTGGCTTCATTGTGTATTGTGATATTTCTCGTGTTGGGTTGGGTTGTGTGTTGATGTAACATGGTAAGGTAGTAGCTTATGCTTCTAGGCAATTGAAAGTTCATGAGAAGAACTTCGGTACTCATGACTTGGAGTTCCGTTCACCCATGAAGCTCAAGAAACCCTATTTGAAATATAAACTTCGGATTCCATGGTATGAATTAAGTTATATCCATTTTTATGTTGTTGTTTGATTTCCAAGTTGAATTCTTTAATGACTATCATGAAAATATGTTAGTATGTAATTGAAATTCTAGCATTGGAAGTGTAAAATATTGCCATGAAGTATTATTTCAATATTCATGTCTAAGCCTAAAGATGTGCATTCAAGGTGTTTGATAAGATGCATAAGAGAATAGGAATTATGCCTTATGACTCATTTGTGACCAAAATTGATGAATTTATGTTTTATCCCTTATGTTCGATATGACTCCCACGTTATTGTTATGCTTTGTAATGGATTGACGTAATGCTCATGAGATTAGGCTTATGAAATTATGATATGTTTACATGCATTCCTATTCATGTGTAAGCTTATAGCATGAGAATACTTTATAAAAATCCTCAATGATTGTACTATGAATAGTTAACTATGGTCATGTGTCGAGAAGGGTCACGTCTTGTCAATTTCATACTATTGAGTCTTGGAGGTACTTGTACCCGACAATTTAGTTGTGCCTAGAGCCAGTGTCAGTTTTCAAGCTACTCTCAGTCAAGCCATGTTCAGTAGGATTCAGTCAGTCTTATGACTCAGGAAAACTCAGTAATCTCTGTAATCTTAGTAAGTTATCAGATCTCTATAATATTCTATCAATCAACGGAACTCAATGAACTCAGTCTAGTCAGTTTAGTAAAATTAATTTAGTGTATAATCAGATAGTATTACGATTCAACACCGAGTTAGCCCAAGGATAGGAACTCAGCTATGAGTAGAGGGTGTGATTCTTAGAAGCAATCTTTGCACTGCAGAACTATGTTGCCAGCGTAGGTTAAGGCATCTGACCTTTTAGATAAGGGTTGATGAGGTGACTTAACCTGTTAGATGAGGGTCCCACCATTCTTCTTAAAGTACCTGTTAGATGAGGGATTACTCACAGCCTGTCCTTACTAGTGGCACAGTATTGACACCCTTCCAATTAGCGTTACAGATTGGACCCCAACTTAATTATATTATCTCATTTGGAGCATATCGGTTAGATGACTACTTCCTACAGTTATAGTCTCAATATCATTCTTAGTAATAGAACTTAGATAGTTCTACAGAATTCAAGACTATCAGACGCAGTCACCCAGCTCAGTATGGAACTCAGCTAGTTCCATTAAAAATAGGACTGTCAAACACATTCATTCAGATAATAGTATATCATTTATATGAAACTTATGTTATCAGTATTCAAATTTAGTGATATAATAATCTCAGTCACAGTTCATATATTCATGCATGTGCTCTCACGTTCATGTTATTCAGTCAGTTAGTATTGTTCATGCATATAAACCCCTTGTATTCATCCTACCTTACTTGCATACCAGTACATTCAATCGTACTGACACATTTGCGCTATGGTATTTTTATACCATAGGTTCAGAAGTACGAGCTCTAAAGCATCCTTAGTAGATCAGACGTTCAGCAGCCAGACTAGCATTGAGCCCTCAACATTCGAGAATAGCATGATTATTTTATTACTTTATTATTTTAGAAGTCCAGAGTTAGTTGGGGACATACCATCAACTCCATAGTTTTTAGATAGTTTAGAAGCTTTCAGATTAGCATGTTCAAACAGTTATTTTAGATTTGGTATGGTGATACCATATTATTCAGATGTTATGTGTTATCAGATATTTGAACCTTATGGGATTTCAATCTTTTATTCCATATTTATACAGTATGTTATGTAGTGCTCAGTACAAATAGCGGTCATGGGTTAGCTTGTGGTCCTTTGGGTTTATGAGCACTGTATGGCATTTCGGGTACCAGATTTGGGACATTACAACATCCTATAGCTTAAATTTTTTAGTGACCACATCCTTCAAGTACTTAGCATACTTGGACATTTCCTGCAAAATATCTTAAAAAGAGATTAATGTGAAGGTCTATGAACGTGTCAAATAACTTCTTGAAGCACACATCCTCCTTCGCTTTTCTAAGACTTAGTAAGAAAGGTGGTGGTGGTGTCTCCTTTACCTATTCAGCAACTTTGGTTTTTGAGTACTCAAACTTCCTCAAATTTTCAGCAACTTTGTCATCTCCCTATTGAGGAACCAACTCTGTATATACCTCCTTAGTTATCTTTGGAAGTTTTTTATTTAGTTTTTTACCACTTCTCAAAGTGATTCCCAATACATTTTTAGGATATTTAGTATCACTTGGAGAACCACCTTGAGGACTGGCATCTTATGACTATTGTATTTTCCCAACCTGTATCTCCAAGTTCATTGTAACCATCTGTTGGCTCTTCATATCTGTTGCCAATTTTGCTTGAGCATCTATAATTTATTTCAATATCTCTTCTATATTGCTAGTTTGAGTCGTGGCCTAATTCCATTGAATATGTTGCTACTGAAACTGCTGATGCTGGGTGTGCCATGATTGAATTATTGGCTGAGTCTGCCACTTTTAATTATAGGCATTCCCATAATTTGGCATTTGAGAATTGCCCACAAATATCACTGACACTGAATTTTCACCACTCATAGCTGTAGAATGATGACTATTACCACAAAACTCACACCAACTATATTTCTGATGAATTGCATTAGTTGTTGCTATAGGCTATGTAACCCTTAATTTTATATTATCAAGCTGAACAATTAACTGAATTTATAGTGCAGCAATGTGAGCTGATATAGCATTAAACTGGTCCTCCTCCAACACACCTGTAACCTTCTTTGGAGCACTTCTTGAGTCAAAATGCCACTTAGGATTCCCTTGTGCAATCTGGTTCAACAAGGTGTATAGCTCATCATACGTCAATTCCAATGCTTGACCAACTACTGCTGCATCTAGTAAAATTTTTGTTTTATGATTAAGTGCCTCAACAAAAGTGTGAGCTATTACCTCATTTGACTACTGATGATGTAGACAGTCCCAAAGAAGAGCTTTGAACCTTTCCCAACCATGATATAAGTTCTCATTAGGCTTCTATTTGAAGCTCACAATGCCACTGCATAGTCTCGCAGTCTTGCCGAATGGAAAGAATTGGATGAGGACTTTTCAGGCTAAGTCATCCTAGGTTGTGATTAAACTTGCTGGCTCAGTGTTTAACCACTTCTTTGCTTCCCCCAACAATGAAAAGGGGAAAAGTGTCATCCTAACATAGTCAGTTGATACACCTGTAAGGATGAATGTATCACTGATCACCAAGAAGTTCCGCAGGAGGGCTTGTAGATCTTCATATGAAATCCCCACAAATTTTCCACTACTGATCAAAAGTTGTACCATGTTCTGTTTCAGCTCAAAGTTACCTTCAGCAGTCGGTTTTTGAAAATAGTAGGTCAAATTTGTTGGAAGTGGGATTTCCACTTCACGAACTGTCCTGCAGGCTTTCTGATATTCATCCATGGGTGCAGGATTATCTTGTCCCTATTGAAATTGCAGGATATGATGGAGAAGGACTGTTTCTATCCTCAATTGGTGAAAGCATTGCACGGGTTCGGGAATTGGTTCAACCAATTCCCTATTCCTTGATAGCGTACTAGTTTGCATACCTATTTTTGGAAAATTCAATAACAAGACCAACTATAAAACAATAAATAAATCTAAAACATAAAAGTCAAACTAAATTAGTTGCAAATTACAAGTCCCCGGCAACGGCACCAAAAACTTATTGCACCCAAATGAACACGCAAGTGTATACGGTCTCACCTAGTAGTATAGTTGCCCTTTAGAAGCCAAGTATCAATCCCACGGGGACTATTGTTAAGCAACTATCAAATTCTAGTTCACTATTGAGATTAAAGAGATGAAAAGGAAATCAAACAAGTTTGGAATTTGAAAAAAAAAGTAAAGTAAACAATACGGAAAAATAAATTTCTTGGACAATCAATAAGAATGAAACCTAGGGTTAGAAAACTATGAACAATCATACTATGCTATTGAACTTTATTATTTAAGTTACTTATCTTGGTTGTTGATTAATGGGGTTGATATTATGATCATGGTCTCGCGAGCCTCTAATCACCGATCTAACTTAGCCCCACAACTATATCATTGAGTATGAATGTGAGAACTTAGCTAAATGCATTTGTATTTCATCCTGTAGTGAACCAAATAAGGCTTCTATGTGTATCTCTATCCTAGATGCTAATTAAAATCCTTTATTTTATAAAAAATAAATAAGAACCTTACTCTATCTACCCCCATGTTCTATCCTCTTATTCCTCCTCTCGGGCTCATAAGATAGTAATAGATGTATTATAAAGGTTACAAATCCTTAAAATAGATATAACAAGGATAAATAAACAACCACATATTATAAGCAATCAAAACCAAATCAATTCAAAGTAATAGTAATCATATTCTTGGCCTTAACCCCGAAAAAGGGGCTTTTAGCCACTCATGGACATAACCATAGTCCAAATAAATGAATAAATATTAAAATACATAAAAAAGATAGATTAAAGATAGGAAAACCCTAATTGAAGTGTTTTCCAGCCCCACTCCAAGATTAAAAGATGTTGTAAGTCTTTCACAATGCGTTTAAGTGTCCTATTTATAGAAAGAGGATTTTGGTCGTGTTGGGAACAAGGTGTGTTCCGTGAGATGATAAGAGTTGTCCTCAAAACACTTTTACATTGTATAACATTGTTAAAACATTAAGAACACAAGTTTTTCTCAAAACAAGGCTAAATAAGCTCGGATAACAATACTAAGTTGCATCAGTCCACCTTAAATCAGAGTTACCCTTTAGTTTGAGCTCCGTTCATCTAGTTTTTCATGTCTCTATGTTGAGGAAGTATGTGGGTGATTATTAATCAATTTTTTCTTTGGAAGGGCTTGGTATTTTGGATTCCTTATTAATACACCCAAATTACAACTCTCTTACAAGATAGTAAGCGGTCATTGTCAAATATAGAACCCAACTGGGTTGGGTATCGAATCCCACAGGGAATACTATGTTCGCTAAGCATTGTGACTGTTATTAGACTATTGATCTAAGGCTCCAAAATACAAAGGGGTTTTGGGAATTTTACCCATAGGCTTGCCCTTTCCATTTAACATACCTTCAAAGCTAATTCGTTAGGATCAGACAGGTCTTTTCTAGGCTTGTAATAAGGCTTCAGGCTAGGTGAGGGTACTCTTTTGGGTAAAGTGACTCAATAGGGTTTAACTCTCCTTGCCCTAGCAACTTTTCAACCCCCAAGCTGGTATTTTAATCAACTTCCTTACAACCACCCTTAATCAATTCTATATTTTTTAAGAGCATCAGCCACCCTCAACTTATACCGATGCAGTAAGCTGAGGTTCATAATATCTTTGGATAGATCACGACCAAATGCCTTTAAATATTCTAAACCAACTTTCCACTGGGTTCTTGCATTTTTACAATAGCCACCATCAACTTAGGTGTTTTGCCTAAGTTGAGGTACACAGTGCCTAATATTGGGCCAAGGCTAGAGTTGAATACTAATGCTCTACGGATTGTTAATTATTGATATAGGAAATAAAGAAACTACTAAAAAGCTCAAAATGGGTTCGAGTAAGAGAAAAATCTGAGAGAGGTTAATTATTTTGGCTAAGTGGACTAAAAATACATAAGGGGCCTGTCATCCTATCCTACTGAATAAGTTAGAGAATAGTATCAATGACTCGGGCAAGTTCTAGGCACTACACTATGCAAGACTCAAGACAAAACTTCACACACACAGTGACAACTGAGTTAAACTTCACACACACAGTGACAACTGAGTTAAACTTCTTCTACTGCTCTTAGGATTTCCATCGCATAATTAATGCACCTCTTTTATGTTATTGCCTAACGTAGACTCACTGAAGGTTATCCATACATGCTACATAGTTAGAGTAAATAATTACACATTTTTGCTCATAGTCTTATGCCAATATCATTCATTATTCATATCTACAAAGGGATACCAAAACAGAAAATTTTTTTATAAATAACATTAAACACAGGTATTTACATCACAAGCTTAGAAAATTAGAGATGTGAAAATCAAAACACCCTAGACATGCCGATTCTACTAGATAGCACATGGAGGGAAAGAGATCGACAACACAATCCACCATGGTACAAGTACAAGTACACCCACCCCCATAAAAAATAGATGTATTGTCCTCAAATCATTGATTTAAAGTACAATAAAATAGTTTTACTTGTTTTGGCTCTTATTCATCTGAGGCATCTGTGAAGTGTGGCCAGGCTCTTGCATTCTCACCTGATAAAATGTTGGCCCCTATGGTGGTAGGGGCTCTCACAACCTCACCCTTAAAGGTTAGAGGAATCGCCTCTCGAACAGATCCTGCACTTTGCCCCCTTGCTGGGATGGCACTTGTGGATACCCCTGCTGCTTCATCTTTTTCTTTCTTTCTCCTCTTTTCTTCATCCTTCAGCGACTATTTCTAAGCTCTGTTAATCATGCCGTTGTCGTTGTTCTAGTGTCATTTCTACTCTATTTCTCCTCTTTGCTTCTTTCCTTATAGTTTTTCATCTATTTGCTCCTTCCCTTTGTTCTTCATTGGTCTGCACATCAAGTCCGCAATACCTTCATCAACATCATTTTCTACCAAGGTTGGATTAAAATAAGCTAATGTAGCTGCTTATTCTTTAGCTCTGCAATGTCCTCCTTTGCTTTTTCAAATTCAACCATCATCTTGGCGAGGTCGGGGAGGGACAGTAAATCGAGCCTTTTGTTTATACAAAGTTCCATGGTGTCCATCCTAGTCTAGATGGTTTTGTATGGACGAATTGCATCAACCATAATTTCATCAACAAAAGGTTTGAAGTCTGTAGCCCACTTATCAAGCTGTCTCTAAAACCTTTTTTGCATATTTATTAATTTAGCAAAGTTTTCAGGTGTGAACCTATATTCAGCAAAATTTTGTCCACCTATCTATTGTGTGGAACTTGACCCTGCAGATGTGCCTTGGAATACGTACTCAGGTGGAACATAGGTGGTAATGGGAAATGGCAAATCTATGGGAATCTCTATTGTATCAGGAGTAGGTGTAGATTAAGTCTGGTAAGCTGGAGTCTTTGTGACACGTATCTCAAATTTGGAGTCATTTTTTGGCTTCTCAAGGTCTTATTTGTGTACAGTCTGGATTTTATTATCTACTCCGTGAATCAAGGGCACACTAGCCTATCTGCATAAAGCTATGATTAAGCATGGAAATGGCAATGCACTAGAAATTTTGTGGGCCCTCATGAACATCTCATCTATAATTATCTATCCAATGTCAATTTAAAGCCCTGAGATCAAGTTTGCGACCAATACGGCTCTTTTTTAATCCAATTTTCCATCCTCTTTTTTTGGCATTAACCTCAAATGAACAATCGTCCACCAAAATTTAGCCTTACAACTAAGGGAGTATTTTACAATACGCTCCTATGAGTTGGTCAACTAAGAGGGGTTTCCATCCTCAGTCAACAATGAAGCCACCCACTTCCTTTAAGAGGATGTTTTTCTCAATCTATACTCAAGATCAGGTACAGCAAATGGGGCCTCGAACTCTAGTCCGAATAACATCCTATTGATTGTTCGAGCTGAAATATCAACAGTGAATCCTCGGACAGGTATAGACTCTCTATTCAGCAAATTTGTAATTGATGTCCCCTTTGAGAAATCTTGTTATACTAGTCCAAGATCATTTTCAAAGAATTCTCATACCCAATTCAGTTGATAGGCTCCCGATGGTTGGCTCGTCCATGCTAGTCCATACTCGTTGAAACGGCATTCCAACTTAGGATATTCATGTAAGTCCTTTGTCATAATCTGATGCTCTTCTGTGAATTACCTTTTTATCCCTATCACAGTGGGTTTTAAACCATCATAGAACTTCTCATGTGCTCCTTCGATCTGCCATCTAATCACCTCCCAAACTTGAGGATCATTGCATCTGATAATGTTAGCATCTTTAAGTCCAGTTTCTACGATCTCTGCTTTATCTTGCCCTTCTACATTGGCATCCTCAAGTTCAACACCAGCCAACTTAGGTGGAGTGACATCATTTGTGGCCTCATCTATGCTCGAACTGGTACTGCTAAAACTATTCTCACTCTTCTCTTTAGACTGGAAGAGTGGGAGATATTCTCTTCCATGTTGTCTGGTGTTGTATCCAAATACGGGTCCACCGCCACCCCTTTGAGATCTGCCTCCTCTATTTACTGGTAGTTTGGGAGCCATAACACCTAAAAAAGAGGTACAAAATCAGTTCACAATAGAAATTTATCAAATCAGTGCATTTCAAGACTTGAAGGTCAAAATAATGGTTCACCATTGGTAGGACGGTCCACCACTTTGGCCGTCGAGCCTTATCCAGTGTCCTGGAATTTTCATAGCTCTGTGATGGTTAGGTTGGTGGTCCATCACAAATCTGATGGTCCACCATTTAAATCATCGCACCCCCTTCTTCAAGTTCAGCTTTCAACTGGGCATACATTCAAGCATTTGTTGAACAACATTGTTTATTTAGCAACATTTGACAGCCATAACACAATCAAGCACAACTTTTCGCATTTTAATTATGTAGGTTAATCAAACTTCACCTAAATAGATTATGCTCAAACTCTTATTTGAAAAACTTCAGCAATTTAAAGCAACAGAACTATAACAAGATGATAATTCCTTTACAAAACAACTTCTCAAACACAACCCATAACTGAATGCATTATTTAGACAAAGAAAAATAGAACTATTCGCATACCTTGGCTCTGCAGAAAGACAAGATTGCAACTTTAGAGAATATGGATAATTGAAAAAACTCTTCAATTGTGATCTTAACTTGATTATGATAAAGAGAACAAGAAGAACGGATGTGTTTAAATAGGAGAGAAGAAAGGAGATATCGAGTCCTAGAGGTAATACGTTCCTTTGGATTCTTTGAACCCAAAGGAATTTGAACAATAGAAGAATGTGAAGGGGCTACAACGTATGTAACCGCCTTATTTAATCATTTTAAAACCTTTTTAGGTCAAATATGGGCTATTTAACAAAGCTTCAGAGTCAACCAGACCCGACCCAGACTTAGGGTTACAGCGACACCAGTCCCGATGACCCGTCAGATTTTTGACGGTCCACCATAACGGCCGTTGAAACTTATCAAAACCTAAGCACTTTTATTTTGTAGCGATGGTCAACGGGATAGCCCACCGAGTTTTTGATGGTACACCAAAGTCACTATCGTACCTTAACAGAACCCAGGCCATCAAGGTTGGTTTTGATGGTCCACCAACTTTAGAACGGTTCACCACTTTAACCGTCAACTTAATCCAGTGAATGAATTTTTCTGGTTAGTTGCGATGGAGGAAATGGTGAACCTTCAAAGGGATATTGGTCCAGCGAATCAGCCATCACTTTTGTTCTAGTAGCTCATGTTTTTACCCCTATTTTCAACTGTACCACTCCTTTTTGCTGCAATTTTAGTCCTGCACACTTTGCAAACACATCAAAAATGCACTAATAACAACAAAATTTAATAAATGCTTTACAATAACACATTATAGGTTTTGCTCCCACTAGAGCCTAATTTATTATCGCAGTATGACTCAGTTATCTCAATTACTCAAACTTTATCAAGATGGACAATAGCAATATTCTTTATCGAGTCCTTTGGACCGATATATAGTTTCACACGTTGCCCCTTTACCTTAAATACACTTTCATCTTTATTTTCAAGTTCAACTACTCCAGATGAGTTGACTTGACACAGTTTAAATAGGCCGGACCATTTAGATTTGAGCTTATCTGGAAACATTTTGAGTCGGGAGTTGAATAGAAGCACCAAGTTACCTTTTTAAAACTCTTTTTTTCAATTTTGCGATCATGGTATTTCTCGATTCGTTCCTTGTACAGGTCGGCTCTCTCATAGACTCCGAGATGGAACTCATCCAACTCATTAAGCTTCCCTGGTCTCATATTTGTTACCTCATTCTAGTTCAGATTAAGGCACTTCAGCGCCCACAGCGTTTTATGCTCTAGCTCAATTGGCAAATGAAATGCCTTGCCATAAACCAATTTGTATGGTGACATGGCAATAGGTGTCATAAAAGCTGTTCGATATAACCATAATATATCATCCAGCTTCCTAGCCCAATCCTTCTTGTTAGCATTCACCATCTTGGTAAAGATAGCCTTGATTTTCCGATTGGAGATCACCACTATCCACTTGTTTGCAGGTGATATGACGTAGCTACCTTATACTGTTTAACCCCATATTTTGCCAATGTATCTCGGAACATCTTGTTGCAAAAGTGTGATCCTCCATCGCTTATGATGGTATGTGGTACCCGAAAATGAGAAGATATTTCTCTTTAAAAATAAAACAACCCATTTTCCTTCATTATCCGCCAGAGCTACAGCCTCAAACTATTTTGACACTTAATCAACAGCAATAAGTATGTAGTTTATTCCAATTGAGCTCACAAAAAGCCTTATAAAGTCTATGCCCCACACATCAAATAATTGTACCTCCAGCATTTTAGACATTAGCATTTCATAATGTTTTGAGATGGACCCATGATACGGTAATAATCATGGATATGTCTTAGGAGAGTGCGTGTTGGACCCGAGCCTTGGCATGTTCAATTTAAGTGTAAAAGAGGCAAAAAATGCACCCAAATCATCCCATAAATTACACTAAATGGGTGCCCACTCTTTGTAGGGCCTTTTGGTCATTTTAACTTATATTTTGTAAAAGTTATAAAAGGAACATTGTAGGGTTTTAGACTTAGTTTATGAATGAAATTGTAAGTCTTACCAGACAAAGAAATACAAGTCCTCTTTCCTTGAGGCACCCAAAATCGAAATTAGGGCTTAGACAAGTGTAGAATCACTTGTGTTTGCATTTGCTTGGAACATTGATGCTTGAGAGGTGAATTCCGATCTTGTGTCTTTGTAAGATATAGGTTTATTGTTGTGTGTAGTGTTAATGGTCCAAGCTTTAACATTATTGGGTTCTTAATATTATACCTTCATGTGGTCTATCTATCTATCATTTTTCTTTTGTAATCTTATACCCGTTTTGTATCTTGTATTGTGAAGCCGTTTTTGTTGTTGTTGTTGTTGTTCTCATTGTTGTTTCATCTTGTGTTGTTAACTTAGTTTTTTATTGGCTTCAAAAGGTGTCAAACACCTAGTTATATTGTCCTTCTTGTATTTCATTCTTGAATCTGAGTGTGGTCTTCAAAAGGGTCCTCGATTCTTTGAATTAGTGGACTGTTTTGGAGTGTGTTTGGACTGTTTTGAGCCAATTCCGTGTTTTTCTTGGTTTTATTGCATCATTTAGTATCAAAGCATGGCTTGATCTTGTTTTTACAAGATCAATCTTGGGCTTGCTTGTTAGAAAATTAAAATAAAAATTGTTGAAAAGCTGAAAATTTCAGAAAAAATGCAATCTATCCATTGTTGTTGTCTTGGTCGAAATTGTGTTCTTGTGGTGTTATTCTCCGAGATTTGTCCTTGAGTCTAGGTCTAGGGGTATTTTAATTGTATTGTGAGTTTGTAGTGTTAGTTTTTTTCCTCCCTAACACTTTGAATCGATCCAAACTTGAGCTTGAATTGTTAATATTGTTGTTGTGAACAAAGTGTGGCCGATTGGATGTTGTTGTTTTTCTAGCCTTGACCGAGTTGAAGGACTTTTGTGGTGGTGGTGGTGTAGATCTTGAAATTTTATTGTTGTATTATTGTTTTTCATCACACCCTTCACCTTTTGTAAAATTGAAAACACAACACAAAGGGGACTTAGTCGATTGTTGTTGCTATCCTTGTGGTCTTAGCCGTGAGATTGTTGACCTTATTTTGGTGGACTTGTTGTTCTTGGGAGATTGTTCTTGGTTTTTATTGTTGTGGTTGTTTTGTTCTTGAAGTTCTTCACCATATTCATCACCTTGTTAATATTAAAGTGAACTTAGATCTTAAAAATGTGAAAGATAAGGTGTAGTACTTGTTAAGTCTTGAAAGACCTCCAACCACCAAAAGACTTTACATTACATCTCCACCACTTTTCCATAAAACAAGGGTCCATAATTTAAGGAAAAGAACAAGTCTAGTCAAATACTTTTGAGTCTTGAAATTTGAATTCCAAAGACTAGTTTGTATTTCCCTTCACTGAAAAATTTTCACCAAAGTAAAAAATTATAGAATTGATCAAGACTTTCAAATTTGGAAAATAAAATTGTTGAGAACCGAGGCCAATCATGGACTGTCACATCACTAATTACTGTTCACCGACAAATTTTAAGCTCAAATTTTGATCTTTTAGCTTCATATTGTTATTTTAGTTTTGTTTGTTGATTCCCATACTAACTTACAAGCTAGTGACCAATTACTAGATTGTGAGTTAGTTCGAAACCGTATTTTTTTTATGTGTGTGTTTACGTTCCTTTGTGTGTTTCATTCTTTTGAGCTGTTGTACACACTTGATTCACCTCTCAACAACTCTCAGAATACAAGTAATGTTACAACACTTGTGAGATTGAGTGTGAGGGATCCAAGAGACAAGAAATAAAAAAGAGAGTGAGGATGTTTATGTACAACTAATGTGTTTTCTATTTTGTAGGTAACTCATTTGCCATAATGGACACCATTTTGGCCCACCTTGATGCTATTTCCAGAGAAATAGTTAAGGCGAATGTGGGTCTTCACAAATTGGGCTAGGATATGTCTACTATACTTGTGAGGTCGGATCGAGTGGAGAGTCGAAGGAACTCTCATATTTCTACTCCCAAAGCTTTACCCCAAACGATCAACCCTCCAAGACCACCACTAAATGACATAGACATAATCCAAGCCAGCAAATGTCCTCAAACCCGAGACCTAAATGAGTCACTTCCCCCTCAATTCGATCAAGTCCAACAAGAGGGACTTAGAAGCCAATTTCCTCCCAGCCAAGCTCTACAAGCACCCCCTTACCAAATCATTTCTCACAATTGAAACTCCATTTCACCAAACCCGATATATCCATGTACAGGAGTATGGTAGAAAGTAATATGAAGGATATGGAGACTACTACAATACTTGTATAATGGTAGGAGACTTGTTTCGGATGAGATTGAAGACAAGGCTCAAAATAGAGAGGAAGCCGAGGATCAAAATGAAGATGTTGGCCGAGACTTGTTGTTATTGAGCCCTCATATTCTTCATGATTTTGTGGACTATTTTCACTTATTTTTGTGACTTGTTTACGGATTATTCTAAGTAGGTTTCCTTTGAAATGACCAATTAAATGAGGTGAAGCCGTGAATTTATGGACAAATTCCTCTCAAGATGGAGAGAATGATACGGGAATAATCATGGATATAGACTTAGGAGAGTGAGTGTTGGACCCGAGCCTTGGCATGTACAATTGAAGTGTAAAAGAGGCCCAAAATGCACCTAAATCATCCCATAAATTACACTAGATGGGTGCCCACTCTTTGAAGGGCCTTTTGGTCATTTTAACTTATATTTTATAATAGCTATAAAAGGAACATTGTAGGGTTTTATACTTAGTTTATGAATGAAATTGTAAGTCTCACAAGTCAAAGAAACACAAGTCCACTTTCCTTGAGGCACCCAAAATCGAAATTAGGGCTTAGACAAGTGTAGAATCGTGTTTGCATTTGCTTGGAAACATTGATGCTTGAGAGAAGGATTTCGATCTTGTGTCTTTGTAAGAGATAGGTTTATTGTTGTGTGTAGTGTTAAGGGTCCAAGAGTTACCATTATTGGGTTTTTAATATTATACCTTCATGTGGTCTATCTATCTATCATTTTTCTTTTGTAATCTTGTATCAGTTTTGTATCTTGTATTGTGAAGCCATTTTTGTTGTTGTTGTTGTTGTTCTCATTGTTGTTTCATCTTGTGTTGTTAACTTAGTTTGTTATTGGCTGCAAAATGTGTCAAACACCTAGTTATATTGTCCTTCTTGTATTTCATTCTTGAATCCGAGAGTGGTCTTCAAAAGGGTCCTCGATTCTTTGAATTAGTGGACTATTTTTGGAGTGTGTTTGGACTTTTTTGAGCCAATTCCATGTGTTTCTTGGTTTTATTGTATCAACCCTTGCCTTTGACATCGGTCACATCCCTTCACGAACTCATAGACATCATTGAATAAAGAGGGCCAATAGTAGCCACACTGAAGCAGTTTTCTTGCAGTCCGATCACCTGCGTGGTGACCTCCAACTGGGGAGGCATGGGTTGCTTCCAAAATGCTCAGGATTTCTACTTATGGGATGCACCATCTAATAATACCATTTGCATATCTCCAAAAAAATATATGGCTAATCCCAAAAGTAATGGGTCACATCATGAAGAAATTTTTTCCTTTGATGAAAGGAAAGATTTTCTGGTACCACCTCACTTACCACATAATTCGCGAAGTCAGCATACCAAGGTACTTTTTCAAGCACTGTAACCAATACTTTCTCGTCAGGAGAGGAATCATCAATCTCAAGCCCATCTTTTACTGCTTGCTCATCTTTGAGTCTTAATAAGTGATCAGCCACTTGATTCTCACATCCCTTACGATCCTTGACCTCGAAGTCAAATTCCTGAAGTAGTAATACCCACCGGATCAACCTTAGTTTAGCATCCTTCTTTGCCATTAGGTACCTCAAGGCAGCGTGTTCAGTGTTTACCACCACCTTGTTACCCATCAAATATGTCTAAAAATTCTTAAAATCATACACCACTTCTAGAATTTCCTGCTCTATGATGGTGTAGTTCTTCTGAGCTCCATTCAATGCTTTGCTGGCATAATAAACTGGATGAAATAATTTTTCTTTCGATTTCCCCAACACATCTCCAAGGGAAACACCTATTGCTTCACACATAATCTCAAATGGGTTTGACCATTCTGATGCAACAATGATAGGGCCTTCAACTAACTTGCTCTTGAGGCATTCAAATGCCTTAATGAAATCAATGTCAAAGAAGAAGTTAGTCTCCTTCTCTAATAGTTTTCAAAGTGGATTTGCAATTTTTGAGAAGTCTTTTATAAAACTTCGATAAAAGATATCATGTCCAAGGAAACTATACACTTCTTTTACTGATATGGGAGGTGGTAGTTTCTCAATAACCTCTACATTGGCTCGATCGACCTCTATCCCTTTTGCTGAAATTTTGTACCCTAGAACAATGCCCTCATTCACCATGAAGTGGCATTTCTCAAAATTAAGCACAAGATTAAATTCCACACACCTCTGCAAAGCCTTACTCAAGTTCTCCAGATACAGCTCAAATGAATCTCGGACCACAGAAAAATTATCCATGAACACCTCTAAAGTGTCCTCAACCATATCCAAAAAAATATACATCATACACCTTTTGAAGGTAGCGGGTACATTACATAACCCAAATGGCATCTGTTTGAATGCAAAAGTGCCATACGGGCATGTGAACGTTGTTTTCTCCTAATCTTCAGGAGCAATACAGATCTGATTGTAGCCCAAATATCTATCCTAAAAGCAGTACCACCCCTTTCCTGCCAACCGATTAAGCATTTTATCCATAAAGTGCATTAGGAAGTGGTCCTTTAAAGTCCATGAATTTAGTTTGCGATAGTCCATGCAAACTCTCCAACTAGTCACAAGCCTAAGAGGAATCAACTCATTCTTTTCATTTGCAACAACAGTCATGCTCCCTTTCTTGGGCACACATCCACTCTTGCATCTAGCCACTTAATAATTTCCTTCTTTACCACCTCTTACATTGGTGGGTTAAGTCATCATTGATGCTCAATGGTAGGAGTACATTATTCCTCAAGTTGTATCTTATGAGTGCAGGAGGAATACCAATAATATCAGTAATAGTCCAACCTATTGCTCTTTTGTATCTTTGCAGCACCAAAATAAGTTCTTCCACCTGCTGCACACCCAAGTCAGCCATAATAATAACTGATAATACATCCCCACTGCCTAGGAACATTTACCTCAAATGACTGGGTAAGTCTTTCAGCTCCAGAACAGGTGGTTCTTCTATAGAGGGCTTAGCAGGTAAACTAGGATGATTTTCTAAGTCCAAGTTCAACTTCTTGGGAGCATATGAGTAAGACCCCATGCCAGTCAAGGCACAAATAATCTCCTTATAATCTTCTACACCATCCTAATCAAAATTCATCAATACTGCAGCCAGGGTTTCAACAACAAATTTCTCTTCTATCGGTACTTCCTGCTCCTCATAATAGACATCTACAATGGAAAATACTCTCATTTCTTTATGCTGATTCATTGATTGGCACAAATCAAATTGCACCACCTCATCATTCATCCTGAATAATAGCTCATTAGCTCACAAATCAATCATCCCACTTTCAGTTGTGAGGAAAGTTCGACCCAAGATTATGGGCACCTCAAAATCCACCTCATAATCTAGAATAACAAAATCTGTCAGAAATATGAAACTAGCAACCTTCACTAACACATCATACAAAATACCAACAGGTCATTTGACCGACTTATCCTCCATCATAAGTCGTGTATTAGTTAGTGTGGGATCTTCCAAACCCAACTTTTTGTAAATATCTAGTGGAATCAGGTTTATGCTAGCTCCCAGGTCGCATTAGGCTCTTGCAATGTCAAGAGATCCAATAGTGCATGGGATAGCAAATGCTCTCGAATCTGGTTTTTTTGCACCAGAGACATTGTGGAAATAGAACCATAATGATATAAATTGTCCATCTGCTCAAAACTAATCGACCTCTTTGTTGTGACGAGGTTTTTCATGAACTTTGTGTATCAAGGAATTTTCTCTAATGCCTCTGCAAGTGGTAGATTAAGTGTCAGCTACTTTAGCATAGCCATAAATTTGTTGAACTTGGTGTCATCGGCTTTTTCTTCAACCGATAAGGAAATAAAGGAGGTGGCTTTGGAAGAGTGGTAACTACTACTTCAACCTCCTTTCCTTTATTCTTCTTTGATTCATCTACCTGCTGACTGTTGGGTGGTGTGTCATCAATAACCTCATCTGATTTCTCAGACTCCACTAAATGATCAATCTCTGCTTTTTCAACCGCATCTGCTATAATATCAACCACAGGCTTACCCCAGGGGAGCATGCCAATACCTTACCACTTATAGTATTGATAGCCATGTAAAAACCATCATTTTGCAGGTTCTAAATGGTGTCACATGGCAATGTTCCAGCCTTCTTCTGATTCAATACTATTGAGAGCTGACTCATTTATTGCTCCAATCGCCTGATAGATGTAGAGTGTGAGTTCACCAACTGACTCATAAAAGATAAATCTCTTTTTATGGTAGTCACTCCAGAGTTGGTAGCTTCAACTCCCTTTAATAATTTCTCCATCATATCCTCTATGGACATCTTGCCACAGCTATTTGTAGCACTATCTTTGCTTCCAAGGGGTACATATAGCCCACTTCTATCATTCTTACCTTTCTAATTTCCTTGCTCCCTATCCTTATAACCAGCCTTGTCGTAGTAGTTCCAACCTTGATTTACTTTGTTATTGCCTCAAAAAAAACCTTAATTATTCAAATAGTTGGCCTCTTTTTCTGAATTAGAATTATCTCTATCTTTAGCCGCAATAGCCTTCACCTTTTCAGACTTTGTAGATAATAAATGCTTGGTCAACAGATCCATCTGCTTCTTTAAGTGTGCCATGTCTTGATCACATTATTCCTCTTTCTTACATTGCTCCATAGTTATGCCAATAGACACAGCAAGGCTTGCTACCACAAAATCCCTGATATGTCAAGCTCTGCTTTATTTGGTCATTTGGTCAAGCATCTCTGAGGCCTCCTGAAATGTAAGATCCATAAATGATCCCCCTTCAGCATTATCAACAACTGGCTTCATAATAGAGTTCAAAGCCCGATAAAGAGTCTCTAATAGATGAACATCTTTTATATTATAGTTTGGACACAGCGTCAGCTTTTTTTTTTAATCTCTCCCATGTCTTATGAAGGGCTTTGGTTGGGAGATGCCTAAAGTTACTGATCTCGTCCCTTAACTGTACCCTTCTAGAAGGCAAAAAGAACCTTTCTAGGAAAGCCTCTTTCAATTTCCTCCAGTTGGTTATAAAATTGGGTGTCAGCTCTTTAAGCCATAATATTGCCTCCCCATATAGAGATAACGGGAATAAACTCAACCGAATGGTATTTTTCCCACTCTTGGGACATCAAACGACTTGCAACTAGTGACAAAATTCACTAAATGCATATTAGGATCATCTCTCAGGAGTCCACCAAACAACCCCTTTAGATGAAAGAGTTGGATTATTGTACTGGTAATATTGAAATTTCCTCTTGGTGCTAGAATTGGAGGAACAATAGCTCCAGTGGAACCAGCTCTATCCATTCCATCTTCATCATCATTAAGATCAAATTGAACAGCTTGATGATCAGGTCTCGACCTGAAAGGATGGTTTCTGTTCATATTTCTATTTATTGGTACAGCTACATTCTCTGTGCATCTTTAATTTACAGGATCTAAGAAGTCATCATCCCCTAAATCATCATCGTCAGTCTTAGGATAACGTGCCTGTTAGCCATTATTCTACTGATTTAGTTGAGCTTTAGGCAATGCGGCTAGTCTTTTAGCATCTTGGGGTTCTATGATGTATTGATAATAATGGTAATAAATACATCTTGGGGTTCTGTGATGTATTAGCCAATGGCATTTTGTCGTATGAATGACGATCCACTATTTGGTCTATCATTGAGTCCATTATGGACCCTGGTTCTGGATAACACTAACGGCCAAATTGGTGGTCCATTGTAAGACTGACGGTCTATTGGTCCATCGCTGAGTCCTTCATGGATCTTGGTTCTGGATAACACTGACGGCCAATTTGGTGGTCCATCGTAAGATTGACGGTCCATTATTTGGTCCATCACTGAGTCCTTCATGGAGCCTGGTTCTGGATAACGCTGATCGCCAACTTGGTGGTCCATTGTAAGACTGACTGTCTATCATTTTGTTCGTCTCTGTAGGACCTGAAGTCTTGGGTTCTATTTAGTCTTGATGATCAGGTTTGTGATCCGTTGTAAGACTGACGATCTACCATTTTGACCGTCAAAATTGTTTTCTTGACACTTTTCTGAGACTTTCTCTTCAGCTCAGTCCTTGCCCTGAAAGATTAAAAAACAACATTAAACACAACCTTAGTTTCTTGAAAATATACAACTTTCTCAAGACAAAGATGTAAAATATTCTGTCGAATGTTGGAACATCACTTATCTTATGAGGTAGTCCTGGTTGAGATCTTAGATCATTAAGTTCGTCAGTTTTGGACAAAGAATGTGGATTTGATGAAGGTTCTTTTGAGGAACCATAAGTTTGAAGAAGCTACTTGGGAGGTGGAAGAGGACATAAGGTCCAAATAAGAGAATTTGTTCCTTGCTCTAGATATTCATACGAAAGGTATGTGTTCTTCCTCACATATTTGTTTTCTAACTTTGTTAAAGGAAAGATGGATTTCCTTGCAACCTTATTTTCTAACTTGGTTAAAGGTTAGTTTGACATGTAATAATGTGTTAAATCATGTTTGTGTTTGACTTACCCATCATTCAAGGAAGAATAATCCAAGTGGGGGAGAAATGAACACCTTGGATTTTGACCCTTAGAAAAAAAATCCCAACTTTTGGTTTCTAGACAACATATGATTTCAGCATATTTATTGTATTCTAAGATATGGTTTAAATTCCATCTCTCTTATGGTAATTAGTGTAGTTTGGTTGGTTTCAGCCCAAGGTATGACTAGTCATCTTACTAGTCGTATGATAGGGTACGAGATGTATGTTGTTAAGCCGTATGATTCCCTAAGTTTAGTCTAGATGATTCTGACTAAGGTTCAGTTCTAAGGTTACATCTCGTATGTTAGGATACAAGTTAGTCCTTGGTGGTCATATGTCAATCAGTATGGAGGTCTAAGGTGATGGCTAAGGTACGAGATAAGGGTACCACTCATACCTTAGGGTACGGTTTAGGGGGTGTGGTCGTACCCTCCTGCGACCATATTTTAATCTTTTAAGTTGAGCTTATTCTGGATATTTCCCAGCCCTAAAACCATAAGTCCCCATGTCTTAAAACATGTAGTGGTCTCTCATAACACATTATTGAAAGATCAAAACACATCAAAATCCTCTCTAAGCTCTCTCTTGAAGATTGGGGCTAGGGTTCTGTAAAGGTGTTCATATAGAGGGTCGAGAGTCATGTTTCTTTTGTGAATCTTCTTGAATAAGTCATGTGACTTTTCTCTTATTTCTAGTTCATAAATATCATGTTTTTTAAAGTATGATTATGTTTCTTAAATGGTGGTTTTGAAAACCAAAATTGAGGGTTTGTTACATATGGTCGAGTATTTTTTTACTATTGGTTTAACTTGTGTTTATACATATTTGTTATGGTGGTTTGCACATGTGGGTGCTTGGTAATTGTGGTTTCACAAGTGGGTCATGGGTAACCCTAAAATTAATGGATTTTACTTTGATTTTTGTCTTGATAATAGTATGCCCTCAAGGTGTTTGTCAAAATGCCTAAAACAATAAACTAGCCATATGTTAATGATGTTTTGAACTAAGGCATTGTGCTAATGAATATGAGTGGTTGTTAAATGGTTTTGTGAAGACTTTCTTGGCCATTTAATGATTTAAATGGTAACCTTCATGGTTTAATTGCTTATATGGGTTTAAGTCCCTAATATTAAATTGATTTATGTCTTCACTTAATAATTGGTTCGAGTCCCTTAACGTTGAATTGAACAAGGGTCTTTGTAAGATGATGGTTTTGAGTCCCAAAATCAAATAAATGGATGGTTGATTAATAATGGTAATGGCATATGATATACTTGCAAGTAGTGTTGGTATAACAATACCAATGAAGTGACTTTGGTTAAGTAATTGGCTTAATGGTTGTGTATCTAAAATGATGGTTTTAAATTGGGCTTAATAGTAGGTTGTGTAGCTGAGCCATAAAAATGGAGTCTAAAGTAACAACACTGGAAACCACACTAGCTGAAAGGGTTTCTTATGGCCGGGTGGTTTGAGTCCCCTAAATGAACTTATGAAAGGAAGGTTTGAGTCCCCCTTACTACATATATTGTTGATTAAGTCACCTTGATTATGCTGAGAGGTTTGAGTCCCCCATAAATTCATATACGGATATGGATATTCTCTGATTTGTGCGGCTACACGTACCGGGGCCCTTCCAGCTAAGGAAGAACTGGGCCCATATAGCCCGTAGGTTCCTTGTTCTATGATGGTCATTCTACACATCCCAAGTTAATGATTTCTAAAGTTTATGCTAATATTATTCCCTATCCTGGCATGATGTAAATATGTATATATGTATATATGTATGTATTGCATTGGTATATGCATTGATTGATTAGTTTTATCTGTATCCTTGAGTTACATGCTAGCGCTCCAACCTCTAACCATCTTCGATGTTGTATCCCCATATGATGGAGGTGTTGGTCATACTACACCTCCTACTCAGTGATTGGACTTGGAAACAGCTTTAGTTGACTTAAAGTAGTGAGCTTCCATACTTAGTAAGGCTCTATTTCTGGTTTTATCCTCTTATCTTTCCATTGGTTTAGTCTTGCACATTGGTTTTGCTATGGTTGGGGGCATGTCCTAATCGGATGTTGTTTTGACTTTGTATAGAAGCTTTGTGAGACTAGTATAGGTTGGTATGGGTGTTGTTGGCAGTGGTGTCATCCTTGGAATTGGTATAGGTATTGAGACTGATGTCGTATGATTGTATTTGATTTTTGATTGTTCCATTTATTTATGATATTGATATGGACCTAGTTATTATTTTGGTTTTGTTACGATTATTGGTTGAGCATTGGATGGATAGACTTGTTTGGGTTGGTCATAGTCTGAGATGCAGTTTTGATCGTGGAATTCTTGTTCTTAGTTTTCAGGGTTTGATATTAATTTGAGATTTTGGTTTTCATTCCAAATTACTTGTAAGATCGTTCATATGCTTTAAATTATGAATTTTATGTGGGTTTTTACGATCATGAGTAGCTAAACCCCATAACTTGGGTTGTGGGAACCCTTTTGGATTAACAAAGTAGAGAAAGAAGTCATATTGATTGGTGTTCTTGCATATATTGTGATTTCTTTCGTATTGGTTGCTTTCCAGATGGTTTCAAATGTTAGGAACCCACTTATATTCAATACTAACCGAAGAGATATGTAGATATTGGGAAAACAAAATCACAATATTAATTTGAATCTACCAATCTTTATCTAATTAACTTGAAACCGAGATAAAATGGTCAATCTAGGATCTAGAGCAAGAGTTAGTAATGCGACACTCTGAGACCGAAAGGAGATGAGTAAAATTAATCCAATTCAAGGTTAATAGATAGTTAGGTGATACATAACTTGTTAGATTTTGCATGCAAGACACAGAGATAGTTTGACAAGGATGATAATTCTGCAAATTATGAAGTCAAGGGGAACATAGTCTTAGTGATTGTATCATACTGATAACAACCCAAATTGTACTACTATTACTATTGTTCTTACAAAGCCCTCTCTTTACTTACTATACTTTACAAATGCATCAGTAATCTCGTATAGATTTCGTTCAATTCCCTGTGGGATCATGTCACAACCCAAACCAAGGCCTGGCTGTGATGGGTATCCCAAGTCCACAGTGGATTGGGGACCACTCCTTTGCCTAGTCAATCATAACATAATACACTAGCAGCAGATGAATTTTGGTTATATAACAAGATCGAATAATGTAATCTCAAAGAAGTCTAAGAATATCAACAACGATACCCAGTCCAAAGTAATCCACAAATCATCTAACAAAACCAAATCGATCCAAGTCGTCACATTTCCCCGATGATAGCCAAAAACAATCCCAAAGAAAAAATCTCTGATAATAAATAAACCAAGAAGTAATGGCCTTTCAGAAGAAAAAAGTCCCACAACTTCAAGCTTACCGCTGACAACCCGAAAATCCTATCACTGCGCAGGAAAAGTAGAGGTGTCACTGTGCCCTGCATCGCATAGGCATACAGCATCCAAAGATGGTTAGCGGGTGAGTGCTAGCATGTAACTTAGGGATAAGGGGATAAAATAATGCCATCAATCCAAAATGATTTAAAAATCAATGCACAGGTGCACATGCAAATATATATATATATATATATATTTGTGTCTGTGTGTATAAGATACTGGGAAAGGGAAACAGGTTTAGCATGAACTTAAAACATTAGCCTGGACTGTGTAGTTAGTATAACCAGAAACACATAATGGCTATACCAAGTATGGTTAATATTAGAAAAGTACTTTGCACCCTGAAGCTGGTCAAATAGGTCATCAATTCTAAGGAGAGGATACTTATTCTTCACAACCACCTTATTCAGCTGGCGGTAATCAATACACATCTAAAGGGACCTTTCTTATTTACGCCAAAAAAGAATAGGAGCAGTCTATAAAGACATAAAAAGGAAAACAAAGCCCTTATCAAGAATATCTTTCAACTACTCCTTAAGTTTCTTCAACTCAGTTGGAGCTATTCTATAAGGAAGGATAGAGATAGGACTAGTATCTGGGAGAAGATCAATCCTAAAATCAATTTTCCTATTGGGAGGAACACCTGGGAGGTTATCAGGAAATACTTTGGGAAAGTCATAGTCCATAGGGACAGATTATAAAAAAGGACCCTTCGAGTTAGAATCTTTAACCCAGACTAAGTGATAGATACACCCCTCAAAAATCAACCTCTAAGGTCTAAGATAAGAAATGAACCTTTCCTCTGTCACTAGGGAACTCCCTTCCTGTTCTATAACTGGTTGATGAGGAAATTTGAAAATGACCTTACAGGTCTGATAATCTAGAGAGGCATTGCACAAATGAAGCAAATCCATCCCTAAGATTACATCAATGTCAACCATATCCAACTCTATCAAATCTATTAAAGTCTTCCTACTATAAATAGATGCCATAAAACCCCTATAAATCCTTTTAGCCACAACAGAGTCACCCACCGAGGTAGATACAGAAAAGGGGTTAAGAATACACTCAGGACTAAAATAAAATTGAACGGCTAGATATTGGGTCACATAATAAAGAGTGGAACTCGAGTCAAGCAAACAATACACATCATGAGAAAAGAGTTGTAACATACCAGTGACGACATCAGGTAATACCTTAGATTCCTAGCGGTAGCAAGAGCATAAAGATGATTTTGACTTGTGCTGGTACTAGAAGTAGCAACCTTCAATGTTAGAGATGATAAAGTAGTGATAGGACCTTATTAGCCACAGAAGCAACCTTACCTATGTGATAATTTCTATGTATATGTCTAGGTTGACCACAATTGAAAGACCAGTTCCTTCCCTCACCACAGAAACCACAATACAACTAACCACAAAATTTGCAAGAAGGGTATGATGGAGTTGGCTGGGCTCCACTAGTCTCAGAATGGGAACCCTACCCTAGGACCATTACCACTCTTGAAATGGTGATCACTAAACAACTTTAGATAAGGAATACTAGCCACCGAGTAGGAGCCAAAATTTCCCCACTTTTTCTTAGACCACTTCTTTTCATCTTTTCCACCATGTTGTTGACCCCCACACTGCTCCTAGTATCTGAACCTCTTACTCTACCTTTCCCCTATTTTTGATTGCTTTTTATTTTCCTCTTTGACTTGTTATATGTACACCATAAGTCTAGATATATCCTTGTTGAATAAGGCGGCCTTGCTCTCCAAAACCAAATCAAGGGACAACCCAGAAGCAAATTTCCTCATACTATCCCTCATGCTAGGCACTAACTCAGAAGCATAACGTAACAATTGGTGAAACTTCAATTCATACTCATTCACAGTGATCATGCCTTGGTTCAAATTCACAAACTACTTGGCCTTTGCTTCCCTTAACTTCTAAGGAAAGAAACTGTAGAGAAAGGAACTAGAAAAATCACCCCACATAGCTTGCTAAGCATCATCAACCTAAAGCTACTCCCACTCCTTATACTGTGATACGCCACATCCTTCAGCTGGTAAGAAGCTAATTCCACACCCTCTACATTAGTATCATGCATAACTTAAAAGATATTTTCCATTTCATCAATGAACCCTTAAGTATCCTTCTTAAAAATAGAACTAGTAAAGGTTGGAAGATTCAGCCTTATAAATTGCCCAACTAGAGTAACCTCATAAGAACTCACAGTAGCACCAATAGGACATGACTGATGTGATTGAGATGTCACGAACTAGGTCAACATTTTAATAGCATGGCAGAATAAGGCATTAGTAATATCTCTTTAAGCTGACTGAGAATGAGTATCACCTACTGAAGAATGATCAATATAGACGGTGGAAACCCATGAGGCCAATCAGAAGTAAGGGCCTAAGACCAGGTCTGTACCCCATAAGTAGGATGAGTTCCATCCACATTGTTCTCAGATGGAACTGAAGAGTTTTCATAAGCATTATATCTTCTGGGACATGATCTAAAATGAAAACAAATAGAGATTAAAGAAGATTCAAGACCTTACACTCTATGGCTCAAAAATAGAGCAACAAGAAAGAGAAACTTTCCTAAATGCCTTGTAGCCTCTCCCTTATAAGTATGGCATGCTACACACCCATAAAAGAGACTCTACTTTACACGAATTTATGGACACCCAATTGACTATGAACCTAGGCTCTGATACCAAGCTTGTCATGACCCAAACCAAGGCTTGGCGGTGATGGGTATCCCAAGTCCATCATGGACGAGGGACCATCCCTTTACCTATTCAATTGAACATAATACACTAGCAATAAATAAATTCCAAACACAAAATAAAATAGAATAATGTAAGGTCAAAGGGGTCTAAGAATGTCAACAATAGTACCCAGTCCATAGTAATACACAAAGCCTCTAACAAAACAAAAGTAATACAAGTTAGTACATGCCCTCGACGATAGACCAAAACAAGCCCAAAGAAAAATCTATGATTAGATTAACCAAAAAGTAATGGCCTTCCAAAAGAAGGAGGCTCACCACTTCAAGATGATTGTTGACAACTTGAAATTCCTATCACTGTACAGAAGAAGTAAAGGTGCCTCAATGCCCTTCATATCACGGGGATACAACATCCGGAGATGGTTAGTAGGTTAAGCGTAAGCATGTAACTCAGGGATAAAATGATAAAATAATTCCATTAATCCAAAGCCATTTCATAATAAATGCACAGGTGCACATGCAAACATATACATATATATATAAGATGCTAGAAGAAGGAACAAGGTTTAGCATTAACTTAAATCATCATCCTATACTGTGTAGCTTAAGCATCCTAAAATAACCTATGGGCTATATGGCTCCAATTGTCACCTCTTGGTCAGGCCCTAGTATGTATTAGATGTACGAACTGGAGATATAATAGAAAGTTGGGGAATCCCATAGCCTACACCATCCATGATACAAATATATATTATGTGATATAAGTACAGTCATCAAGACCAACCCTCACGTTAGCAAATATGAGTTTCTAGTATCGATCCCTTGGGACCTCCACCGTCATAGCTAGGTACATAACTCTTTTTAAGCCCAATTAAAAGATTTATCACATAAACCATATATTATTTTAAGGGGTCAATTATTAAGACATCATCAAGTGGTATCGTCATACAAACTATAGCTTGGAAACGAATGTCTCTAAGCCATCACTTGGGGAAATCCTTCTACCCCTAGACTCTATCACTAAAATCAACTTAGGGGATTCCTTGTACCCCATGAGGTTTTCAAAACTATTCTTATTTGTTTAGCCATTTATGTAATACATTAATTTTAATGAAGTAGGCCAAGCCAATTAATATTCACATTCTAAAACCCATTATGGAAGTGGGTTGGGGTTCTCATCAATTTCAATACCAAAATGAATTATTTGGGTAATCTTTGTACCCTTAATTTCATTGTTCACAAGTTTGGGGGAATCCTTGTACCCCTAATATCATTCACCCTTCCTATGCACCCCGATGAGTGTACAAATCAATAATTTATGTATAATAAATTCGTAATAATCATGGAAAAAGCTTTTAAACTAGTTAAATCCAAAACCCTCAACCCATTATTTAAAACCCAATATCACAACTATGTAAATGATAAGCTAATTCATTCCAATATGAAAACACAAGTTGAGAGAGAGAGATACATGCCTTAATCTCTAAGACATTTGAAGAAGAAATCACCCTTAGAGCCCTAGATGACCAATCTCTTGAAACCCTAGCTTTGTCTTTGATTGGAGAATTTAAAAAAGTCTACGAGAGTTTTTACGATAGGTAAGTATTGAAAATAGGGTCACTAATATGATTTAAGGTCGTGTGTCTTAAGTGAGGAAGGAGGGAAAGATCCATAGTGCCCTTTATTAAGAGCTAAAAAAAATTTGCCAGTGATGATTAGTCTATTTACGACTCATATGGACATACTATGACTCGTCACCATGAGTCTTCATCTAGACAGTAGCTAAAGGACCCCTCTCTGATGACCCTATGACTCACATCACATGACTCATCAAGTGACCCCATGACTCATAAGGTCCTAGTTGTAATCAAGAAATAATATTTAGGTAATCACACTAGCCACCCTACAATTGATATCTTACAACTCGCATAGATACATTACATCTCGTATGGACAAGTCATGGTCTGAGAAGTAGCTCAAGGACCCTACACTGGTCAAACTACTATTTGGGTCATATGGCCCCTAGAGAGACCTTGTGACTCATATGGTCAATCATACTTAAGGCAGTGAGTGCAAAGCTCAGGGATTTTTGAAGGACAAAAATTCGGGGTATTAAAGATCGACCCCAACCCTATTGAATTCTATATTTGATAAGCAACCATGTTATACTTTTAGGTAGTGTAACTGGGTAACATTAGGTAACCCAACGTAATGGCCAACTTATGTATACTAAATATAGAGTAGGTACATCAATATAGGTGAGTCAACACTTTTTAATCATTATCTATACAATAAGGTAAGTTACTATGAAAAAGAATTGCAAGCATGATATAACAGGCTTAATCAATTAAAATAGACCAAATAATGTGGGATAAAAAATAGGTATAGAGTATACATATATATGAGAATATCTCATACAACCAATAGGGATCCACATCTATCTCTCCTATTAAGCCTCAGATATACCCCATGTCTCATAATATTCCAATTTTTAGATCAGTATATAATGACATAAGATAATGCAATGAAGTGAATAAATGCTCAAACACAAAATCACAAACAAGTACCTAACATAGAAATATAGTACAAAAGTAAATACTAACACAATATCAGACAATACCAAGGATTATAATAAAGTGCACTATTGTGATGATGATTGGAAGATAATGTATGATGAAAGTCATTGCATGACTTTCTGTATACACCGATCGAGCTCACATCTACTAGGTAGGACCCATGAGGAGTTCACAACCCAAGTACTCATAAAATATCAATCTCATTGCTCATATCAATCTTAACAGCACATCCCTCCATAAAGGTATTTTATTAGGTATCTTATTTTTCTAAAAAAACTAAAATATCTTAGAGGTACCAATGTCTCATAAATTTGCGTGCATGATATAAGGATGTAATGCTCACAACCAATCAGTATGAAGATCAAAATCCATTAAACACATATATAAGCCATCTCTGCCTCAACTCAGTGTATCAATAATTCATGATTCCAGTTCCCACTTGGCACCACCAGAATAAAAAGTTGCGTAGTCATAAATAAGATTATTTCCAATCTAGCACTTGGGCATCACTATAATGATAACACAATTAAATGCCCAAATAAAGCCTAAATGTCATGTCAATCCCCCACTCGAGTGACACAATCATACATAAGGCATTATAATGTGTTGATAAGGCCGATGATGAGAAGTCAAGCCCCCCACTCAAGTGACATAATAATAAATAAGGAATTTAGTGCAAAAATAAGACTAATAATATCAAGTTAAGCACTCATTTGGGCTTCATAATAATATATCCTCTTTAATCAACAAGTAATATGCATATAAGCCCCCACTCAGGCACAAAATCACAAAGAGTTACTCAAGTCCATAAATATGATCACATAAGACCTACATGGGCAACACAAAATAAACAACAATAGTGTGGAACTACCCAAACCTAGTTTGTTCCATACACTAAGTCTCATCAACTAATACAAGTCCATTTATACACTACGTGTTTACTAAACCTCAATCATTCCATATCAAGGTATGAATAACCTAACTAATCTCTAGAAAGTAACTAATTCTAATAAAAGATCATAATATAGTTCATCCCCATAAATTATTCAAAAACACCAAGTTATCCATGTACAATCCATTATAGAGGTACTTACAAGTAGCAAAACTAACTAGAATAGGTATTTATCTAAATACAATCTATTGAAGGTTTTGGTACTTATGGAGACGCTCGCCATATGATGTGTGAGCAAACTCTAACATATTTAATGCTTTTTAGCTTAAAATAATTATGAATTCTAAAGCAACTCTTGTTGTTTTGATGTGTTTGCTCATGATATTGCAGAAAAAGGCAAAAGAAATAAGAATAAACATTAATGAAGTAAAAGAGTTAAAAATCTGACCAAAATAGAAGAAAACATGGCTGACGACCTCCGTGATAAGTCGCCAGCCTCGTGATAGCCTATCAGTATTGGCGTCATCCTTAACTAGGGAGTTGTAGTTTTAGGAGCAGTTCTGATGACGTAGGTGATGTGGCATCAAAGTCGTGATAAGGCATCAAGAATGGCGTCGGCCTTAAGCAGAAAGTTAGCATGGAAAGAAGATATCTGACGAAGTTGGTGAAATGCCGTAAGATCCCTAATGCAGTGTCAGCCACATCGTCAGCCTAAGATAGAACCTGAAGGTAACTGAAGCCTCTCTGATGCCATATGTGATAGAACGTCAACTTCTTGATGCAGTGTCATCCTGGGTGTCACCTATTTCAAACAATTTTATTAGTTTTGTTATTTTATTTCCTTAATTAGGCTTTAGTATAAATAGCATCTTTTAGGGTTTTTGATTCATTCATAATTCATCTATCTAAACAATTTTACTGGGGGCCAAAAAGGAGAGAAGCCTCTCATTGAGGGTTCCTAACATTCTTGTAAACATCTTCCATTTGAAGATTGATTGTGGGTATGATTTATTACTTATTCTTGATTATAAATTCAATACATATTGTTGATCTTTGTATCATGAATAGCTAATTTTCTTTACTTGAGTTATGGGAACCTTGATGTGAATAGTAATTTGGGTTGTGAATCTAATGTATGTCCATAAGAAATTGATGTTGTATAAACCCTTCTTTATTTTAATGATCTTTCTTGGCTGCAACTTAATAGAGTCAGCACTACAAACATCACTTGTCTAAGAGAAAAGTGTTTGTTAGGTTACTTCAATGAAATAATCACTTGTCCAAGAGGAAAGTTCTTGTCAAGCAATGTAACGATCTCTCTTAGTTTCAACTTGAAAAGTGAGACCAAGAACAACACTTGTCTGAGAAGAAAGTGTATGTGGGAAAAGAAAGAGTTTACATGGACTCGAAAGATTTTAATCTATAGTTTAATGAAAAATTCCTTAACCGGATTTGCGTACATGAGAACATAGTTTAATAGCAAACACATCCTTTAAGTTTGAGAGAATTAACGGATACACTACCTACTGAGGTCGAGAGACGAATGGGTAAATAATAGGATTCAACTTTTCTTGCAATTGAAGTGTCAATTGGAACTCTTAAGTGATTTGCAACCCAACCTATGTAATCATCTTGGTAACCATAACTCTAGTATCCCATAACATTGTTAAATAGAAGTGTTTATCAACTTTTGTTTAACCATTTAAAACCCCCAAATTTTATCTTTCTCTATCATTTGTCTAAATTCAACTTGTAGCTGTAGTTTCAAACTAGTTTGATCGCCAGTCACATTGTTCCTCGTGGATTCAACCCCGACTCTGAAGTTGGGTAAATATATTGATGAAGACCTCCTTGCACTTATTTGAGGTATAAGTTGAGCGTTATAAAAAATGGCGCCATTTTCAGGGAACAATTTAGCGTATTGAGTTAGTTTGGAATTTTAGCCTACTTGCTTGAATTCATACTTGTAAATATTTGTTTTTAGCTTTATTATATTGTTGTGTTAGATAGATTTTTTATTCTAATTTACTTATTACTATGGAATCTTGGAATGAACATAAGTTTGGTGATTGGAAATCATATCTTGATGATCCATGTCCATATTGTGATGGACCTCACTTTTGAAAAGATTGTAAATATGCTCCTCAGACAGAGATATGTACACCATCTCCCGCCTACTGGGAGTATAATTATTCTTTATGTGGTGGTCAAGATGTACATTGGAGTGATTGCCCAAATGCCCCTTCCCCTTATTGCGCTAACCCAGGTTCTAGTTCTTCTTCTAAGTACGACAGGTCTAGTGGTTAAGAAATGAAAGAACAAAGCACTGAAAAAAGTGACATTGAAGCTATGCTTCAACTAATGTTGGATTGTACAGACATAATGACTGATACCATATATGACATACGTCAAGACATTAGGGAATTTAACGAGGGAAGAGAAAGGATAGAAAAGATAGATATTAAGGTCAATCATCCAAAACAGTTTTCTACATTGTGGTTAGATGATATCTTGTCTGTGAAATCATTTAACATAATGGATGAGTGTGAAGATGAGGATCAAGAACCCTATATCGATGTTGTACTTGATGTTGAGCAGACCTTGGAGATTTCCCAACCAACCAAACCAACCATGAGGGATGATGCCAAGATTGAGGAAATGGTGCTAAAGGAAAAAAGAAGAAACCAAGCAAATCTCTTCTAAAGAATCTAGCCCAATTCGGGGTGAGGATGCCCAGAAGGAAGCAACTCCAAAATTAACGAGAAGACCTCGTTCGAACCATTTTTCAACATTGTGCTTGGTGGATGAGATGGAATTCCACCTACCCAAGCAACTGAGCTGTTTAGAGGATAAGGAACATAATCCTTATAATTTAGAGTTTGGCATTCAAAGAGAGCAAAATGAAACCCCCCACTTGAGCTCAGTAAAGGAAAAATTCAATGTGGATCAAGTGGATTATTGATGTTCTCATCAATACCCAAAGAGCCTATCCAAAAATTTGATATGAAGTTGGGTAAGAGATTTAAGTCATCAAAGTGGCGATATAAAAAAAGTGTCATTGTATCCGTATGTTTGCCCAATGCGCCTCAAAGATGTATTGATCAAAAGTTGGGTCGACGTTTCAAATCCTACAAGTGGAGACATAAATAACTATTAACAAGGTATCTTGATGAAGTCTAAGTAGTCAAGATAACTAAGTCATGCCGCGACATTAAATTAGGCACTTCTTGGGAGGCAACCCAAGGTATTTTGTTGTTTGTATTCGTATTATGTGATTGACATCAGATCTTCGCACCCATGGTGCCACAGGTATGTTTCTAACTCTTTTGTTTTGATTTGACGTGTTGGGAACAATGCATGATATTAAGTTGAGGGTGGGGCTACTTGTGGGTGTTGATGTCTTCTTTGGATTTTTGTTGTCGTGCCTCTTTTTCCCAGAGTCTTGTTCCTCGTAGGGCTGGCATGTTTAGGCGTATTATGTTTGGTTTGTGATGTGTTGTGGTTAACTGGAGAAAAATAAGTATCTAGAGAAGTTGACATATTTTTGTTGATTTTTAAGACTGATAAATACCTCTCCATTGGTCTGTTTTATAACTATGTGATATAATTTATATGTGGCTACTGTGAATCTTTTTATGGCATTAGTACTAGAGACATGATAATCACTGCTAACAATTGCATGAACCGAATGGGTAGTAGCTTATGATGTACCATTATGCCATATGTGTGTGAGGTCTTACTCAATTTCTTGTTGTGTTGAATCTAAAACTTTCTCAGTTAGTCTTACCATGGTTGAAATATAGGGGTTAGGAAAGGATCATAGGCCGTTTTGATTTTTAAGTCACTTTTTTGCCTAAATAACCTTCCATGTATGCATGATATCTCTTGATCCCTATTTTGAGCCTGAATTGACCATTTCTTTCTATGACACCTATTACCTTCCCGTTTAGATCATAATGAACCTGTTTTGGCCCTGGTCCTCCTTGGACACTGTTCACCTAGACTTATGTAAACAACCTAAGTTGAGGGTGGCTATCATAGGAGCGTGTGATGTAAACTGGGTATGAAGAAAAGTAGAATAAAAGGAAAAGAATAAGTGAAAAAGAATAAAAAGTTGGGTGGTGTGGAAGAAGAATAAGAAAAGAAAAAGAATGAAAAAGAAAAGCCACATCCATCCTGAATAATGTGTTATCAAGAAAAGGAGAAAAAAAAAAGGTTAATAAGTGAACCCCAAAAGTTAAGGTAGTGCCAAGGAGGCTTAGTCACTCTAAATTCCATTGTATATCATACCAGCCCTTAGCCTACATTACAAGCCAAAGAAAATACCTATAGTGATCCTAACTTATCTATCTGGACACCTTGGTAATCAAAATAAGGGCAAGCATATGGTATTTGACGTGTATTGATTGGAATTTCTTTCTGAGAGTGAGTGTCTCTTGACCGTCCCCGCATTGGAATACTTGAGTTCATAAATGAGTACGGAGGGACTTCTTTGTTGTAAAGGCACATCGGTTGGATTTCTAGTTATTTACTTGTTTGGGTAGTGTAACTTGTACATATGCATGGTTATTGTTGCTTAATTGATGCCATATCTTAATTTCTTTAGGTCACATTGTTAATCTTCATGGATAGGCACAATTGGATTTATAAGTAATTGAACGTGGAGAGTGGCATGAGTTTTGGGATAAACTTTATAATCAACTGTGATAGGTATCTTATGTGTCTCTTGGTTAAGCATCATAGTATGGTGCTATGTAATTCCTTGAGGACCAGCAATTGTTTTAAGTTGAGGGTGTGATGTGTGAGAAAAAGCTAACACATTTAATGCTTTTTAGCTCAAAATAATTGTGAATTCTGAAGCAACTCTTGTTGTTTTGATGTGTTTGCTCATGATATTGCAGAAAAAGGCTCAAAAAATGAGAATAAACAATAATGGAGAAAAAAAGTTGAAAATCTGAGCAAAATAGAAGAAAACATGGCTGACGACCTCCGTGATAAGTCGTCAGCCTCGTGAATGCCTATCAGCATTGGCATCAGTCTTAACCAGGGAGTTGCAGTTTGAGGAGCAGTTCTGACGACGCCGATGACGTGGAGTGAAAGTCGTGATAAGGCATCAAGAATGGCGTCAGCCTTAAGCAGAAAGTTAGCATGGGAAGAATATATCTGACAACGTTGGTGATACGCTGTCAGATCTCTGATGCGGCATAAGCCACATCGTCAGCCTAAGACAGAACCTGAAGATAACTGAAGCCTCTCTGAAGCCATCCGTGATAGGGTATCAACTTCTTGACGCGGCGTCAGCCTGAGCGTCACCTATTCCGAACAATTTTATTAATTTTTATTATTTTATTTCCTTCATTAGGCTTTAGTATAAATAGCATCTTTTAGGGTTTTTGATTCATTCATAATTCATCTATCTGAACAATTTTACTGGGGGCGAAAAAGGAGAGAAACCTCTCATTGAGGGTTCCTAACATTCTTGTAAACATCTTCCATTTGAAGATTGATTGTGGGTATGATTTATTACTTATTCTTGATTATGAATTCTATACATATTGTTGATATTTATTTTATAAATAGCTAATTTTCTTTACTTGAGTTATGGGAACCTTGATGTGCATACTAATTTGGGTTGCGAATCTAATGTATGTCCATAAGAAATTGATGTTGTATAAACCCTTCTTTATTTTAATGATCCTTCTTGGCTGCAACTTAATAGAGTCAGCACTACAAACATCACTTGTCTAAGAGAAAAGTGTTTGTTAGGTTACTTCAATGAAAAAATCACTTGTCCGAGAAGAAATTACTTGTCGAGCAATGTAACAATCTCTCTTAGTTGGAACTTGAAAGGTGAGCCCAAGAACATTACTTGTCCGAGAGGAAAGTGTATGTGGGAAAAAAAAGAGTTTACATGGACTCGAAAGATTTTAATCTTTAGTTTAATGGCAAATGCCTTAACCGGATTTACCTACATGAGAACATAGTTGAATAGCAAATACATCCTTTAAGTTCGAGAGAATTAACGGATACACTACCTACTGAGGTCGAGAGACAAATGGGTAAATAATAGGATTCAACTTTTCTTGCAATTGAAGTGTCAATTGGAACTCTAATGTGATTTGCAACCCAACCTATGTAAGCATCTTGGTAACCATAACCCTAGTGTCCCATAACATTGTTAAATCGAAGTGTTTATCAACTTTTGCTTAACCATTTAAAGCCCCCAAATTTTATCTTTTTCTATCATTTGGTTAAATTTAACTTGTAGCTGTAGTTTCAAATTAGTTTGATCGCCAGTCACATTGTTCCTCGTGGATTCGACCCCAACTCCGAAGTTGGGTAAATATATTGACGACGGCCTCCTTGCAATTATTTGAGGTGTAAGTTGACTATTATCACCATATCACCTAGGAGAGACCCTTTATACTAAATGAAATACAATAATACATACAAAAGAGCATTCAACACATAAACATTTTGGAAAAAGTTAAAAGTATATCTCAACTTTCCTTAAATAGAGATTTGCAAGCTCAAACAAAATTCAAAGCCTCAATCGAAAGCTCAAATCCCTAAAATCAACACCAAAAATATTTAATCTAATAAAAAATTGCATCAATAAGTTAAAACAAAGCTAATGATACCCATATTGACCTTATTTAAGATGGTCCAAATTGGTTTCAAAAAATGAGTCCAAAAATAAAAGAGGTTAAATTAGAAATTTACTTAATAATAATATTCCACATATCAAGAGGAATCTATAGTTTAAAACCCATGAAAAATTGAGTAGAAATTGAACCTTGAATCAAAGAAAAACTCATTTAACAATTTACCAGGCCAAACCCTAAAAACACATTTAAAATCAAGGATTTGAAGGTTTTTTGAATATGGAATCCATGGAAAATAATGGGATAAAACTATAGGAACTTAACCATGGATAAGATCATGAAAATACCTTTGAAAATGCCTTCATCCAAGCTTTAAAAGTCCAACAATGGAGAGAAATCAAGAAAGGGAATGTTATAACGGGTTCTAGATATGGTGCCTTGCGATAGCAGTCAACCCATTATTATCGTGAGGTTTAATCATTGATCGAGGATAAAAATGGTCATCACGATTGCGTCCACACCATCACAATCACAATGCGACCCAAATTAAGATTCTCGCGAATTTGGGCACCCAGGCCACAAATGCGGTGAAGAAGAAAAATGAAACCGTACCTATTACCTATCACGATCGTGATGATCCCCCCTCACGATGGTAACGCCCTAGCAAATTTTTCTTTGTGAATATGATAGTTATGGTTATAATTGCAAAGAAGGGATCATGTACCAGAAAAACAACAACTATTAAGTTCAAAAACTCTCTTTGCAGACCCTCTGGATTCATTTGGGATCCTATAGAAAAAAACCAATAATGTTAGTAGGCTAAGTTTGATGTTTCAAACTTAATGGCAATGTCAGAATTTTCCAAATGGATCATTTTTCACAAGATCAAACCCCTGGATCCCTCCTAACTATTTTCCAAAAGGAGGGCCAAAATAAAATATAAAGGTTCCAAAATCAAACCAAGCTTGGTTCTAATCCAAATTCAACATTCCAGATCTACTGTAGCAGTCTAAATTGCCATCCAATACTCATATAAAGATATATTGACTAAGGTCAACTATTGGCTCTTAAAGCCTCAAGTAACCTTAAAATCTCCCAAAACCTTCCAAAATGCCTTGGGAGTCACACCAATTGTCCCTACACCCCAGAGCCAACATATAGCAACTATGGGAAGGGTAGAATAGTCAAAACATAGAAAATTCTTAATTCCGCTATGAGGGTCTTACATAATTGATGTGACATAGTTTCACTACATTTTTTATGGTTAAAACAAGGAAAATATGATAAGTCAAAGGTAATTTATGTGGATATGATTATTTTATGTTATTTTTTTATGAAAAAATGATTTGAAAGTGAGCAAATGAAATAAAATGAAAAAATTATACAAGTGTTAGACATTTGAAACTGGATACGACCCATTAGGTTTTGATACAAGTCGTAGCCCCAGTTGTTTCATTGCCAATGAGTTGATTCTTAGAAATTTAAAATTTTGGAAAATGGATACTACTCCTCCCTATGACTCATGGGGCCATGTTACGAGTTCTTATTGTGAGTCATCCTGAAGATTTTGACCGAAGTTCTGAAGATGTGCAGGTCAAGGACTTTGCAACGATTATACTCTATGAGTCATTAGGAGAGATGATGGTTTGTAGGATGACCCATTTTGAGAAATTTAATCAAAAGTACCACAAAGGTACAAGCTAGTATCAGTGGTAACGAGTACAGCCTATGAGTCATCACCAGACTATACAAGTTGTTGCCTAGAGCCATCCTGAGTTCAATGGGCCAAAGTTCCACAAAGGTAAAATATTGACCTAGTGGAAACGATTCGTTGGGTGACCATATGAGTCATCACCAAAACTTGAAAAAGACAAGAAAATGGATTCCCTAAGACACACAATTAGTCATCACTAGACCCTACAACTTGTTGCATCAGCAATCGCCACTGCGGACTTTGTTATCCAATTTTGTTTAAGACAAAATTTGTTTTTGTTTATAAATACTCCTTATAGGTTTTCTATTTTAGTTTAAATTCTATTACCACTTTTGAGACATATAGTAGTTCTTAAAAATTGTAAACATCAATTTAGGGTTTGATTCATAATCGAGAATCACCATTTTTGTCTTATTCTTTGTAAGTACATAATAATGTTTTCTCTCCAGAATTATAATTGTGTTCTTATGATCATGAGTAGATAAACAGCACTAGGGTTGTAAAACCCATTAGGATTAACGAAGTAGAGTTCGTAGTACAAAGTGATTATCATAGGGTATTTATATGTGTATTGTTGTTCTCTTCAATTTGATTACATTTTAATGGTTGCAAATGTTAGAACTCGCCTTATCCTTACTCTCAATGAAAAAATGTGTAATAGATGGGAAAAGGGAATTAACAAAAAGACTTACATCTATCAACCTCTATTTAATAACTTGAGCTGGTAAACAGGATAACTAATCTATGATCCAAGATAGTGGTTAGTAGTGCAAAAATTATGAGATGATAACACATGATTAAGGATGGTTATCTAATAGGATCGTAAATTCATTTATATGAACATAACCTATTAACTATGCATGCCAAGCATCGAGATAGATCACTAGAACAAAGAACCTATGGTGTTATACAGTTATGGAAACAAAGTCCTAGTTCCTCTCATCTATTGATTCCAAACACAACAAAATTAGCAATTGTCACTTGTTGAAATAAAAGTTCCATAACCCCTACCTCCACCACCCTGCTATGGCAAATTACTTAATAATTCATTAGATAAATACTTTGTTCTATTCCTTATTAGATTTACCCCATCCTATTTGCGTTCTATATTTCATACAACATCCACTTTATACTTCTTTGGAGGTGTAACTTGGGCAATATCTATAAGATAAAATAGTAGTAACAAAGGAGGAAGATGATACAAAATAAGAATAGCTATAAAAGAAAGAGATATAAGAAAAATCAAAGTTACTAACCTAAGGGAGCTTGCCAAATAGCCTAAATATCATGAGGAATATAAAAAAGAAGTGAGAAAAATTTTGCACAATCAAAACATCTAACTTGAAATATGAATAATCACAAGGTAGTCCAACAAGAAGGATCATAACATCAAAGGGGGAAAGAATAATATCAAAATCCATAATAATCTTTCCAGAACTATACAATAATATCCAATAAATAATACAATCACGTATTCCCAGATAATTAATAACCTAACCAAACCCCCATAATCTCGAAAGTGTAACACCCTACACTTTGGGATAGAATAAAAACCATGATTTCGATGCGTTTGATAATTCCAAATCCATAAATCCTATGACAATATGGCATGTTAATTATTTGGATAGTATGTGAATCCATTCAAGCTTGGATTTACACCATAGAGGTCCTTCAACTCAAGGACGATTTGAAACTATTTCGATCGACTAAATTTTAGTGGATGTTGTAAATTATATCAGCTTCCATCGACCATAACTCTCTTTATATGTATAATTTCAGATCCTACTATATGTTAAATGATAGGTCTTCAATTTAGCTTTCTAACGATACCAATTTTGCTAAAATCCGATACCCAAGCAAGAAGTTATGGCCTTTCAAAGTGATATGCGTCACCTAACCAATCGCCCATGGCCACTGGAAAGCCTAGGCGGCACCTATGTAAACATAGGCAATATCCTAGGCGGAACCTATGTAAACATAGGCGATGGAATGGGCAGCTCCTATGTAAAGGTTTCAAGTGACTTAAACACTCCATTTTGGGGCAAAATGGTCCTCTTCCCATCCTTATTTAGCCATAAACACGAAATTCAGTTCCCAAAGACCCGAAAATACAACTTCATTCATCAAAAGTGTTCAAGAACTCTCTATAGGATTTAAAAATAAAAATACAAGTAGTTCAAGATTCAATCATGGGTTTTCAAAACAAATTGAAGATTTGGAATCCCCACAACGTAGGCTTCAAGAAGCACCTATCATATTCGCATATAGAGGTACGTGGGGTTATCTCAAAAATCTCATGGGCTTTAAAAATTCATTTTTTTAAATGAGGGTTTTGAAATTATAAATATGATTATGTTTTAAACGTTTTATGATATTGATTTGTCCCTTAGGCCTACTCCCAAAGTGATTTGCTATATGATATATGTATATGCATGTATTCCGAAAAGATGTTAACTTGAGAGCATGAATGATATGAAATTTCCTCTCTTGATGTGAATTTGTTTTAAATGTTCATATGATGTAAATTGTTTGAAAACATCTTGAAGAGCATGACATAAAATGTTTTGAGAATTGATATGATTTTGACTTTAAAATGTGAAGGTTATTCATGTTGAATACAATGGTTGAGTGAGAAGAATGATATGATATTGATGGCTTGCAAGTTGGGTATGACGATACCCTACAGAATATGATATGTGATTAAATCAGATGAAATTTTATTGCATTGATTTTACATGAGATAGGTGGATGCCCGAAGAAGGTGTTTGAGTGTAAGGGCTCATCGCTGGAAACCGTGTTTGCCGACATGGGAATTTGGTACAAGGCTAAGTAATCTTAAGTAATTGACTTTACGTCATTCCCAAATTGGGCTAAGTGATCTGGGGCACGACCATTGGATCGAGACACAATTTTTCGTGGTCTTGTGTGTCTCTACCTCACTTATACTCTGATCTCGATGGAAACCAAGGATTGACAGTTCGTGTAAATTATGTAGGGTATTCCACCTAGTTCAGTTGCATTTCATTGTTATTGAAAACAATTACATTATTCCCATGTGTTTTCAAATGATATGATATGAAACTGCTTTATAATGGATCTCACCTATATTGTGTAAAAATATTATACTTCTGTTTTGATTTCTCTGTGTACCTGTACTTTTGTAGTGACCCCCTTCCCTCACAGGTTCGGAGCAACAGTCTAGGGGTCCAGATAACCAATAAATTTCTTCCGACAGATCGCAAAATCAAGTGGTGAGCCATCTATATTTTGAAAGGCCTAACGTCTACTATTTCATTTATCACTTATTAGTTTTAGGTCTGCTGGGGGCCTTGTCCCAGTTTTCAGATAGACATTATTTCAGTCATGTAGTAGAGATTTCACAGACGATTTTAGAGATATTGATTTAGATTGTGGGACACTATTCCCCATTTTCATTTTCATATGATTATTGACCATGTTTCGTTATATTGTGTATCTTCCGCATTTTTTTTATCATGAATTATGTGCATGATTATCAGAAAGATAGGAGTGTTTTGGGCCTTTATGGTTCGAAATGCTTGTCACGGCCAGGGCCCCGATTCAGGTCGTGACAAAAAGCTACAAAACAACAAACATAGCATAACAGACCCCCATAAGACCGGCAGGTACAAACACCAACAATTATATTGGTAATAGGCAATGCATGTGAATGAATAAATGCAAAGTGAATGCCCTACTGTCATTTCAATTTCATGTCATATAATACCAAGTATATACACCTTCTTTTGCTCTCCATCTCACAAGGCAGGACCTATGTGGTATCCTATTTTTTAGCAAGCAGTCCCTAGATAGTAGGGACCTATAGGGGACTCAGGATATCCATATATACTACTTAGTCCTGGAATAGGACTTCCAATAATCAACAATAATTAATCTACTTCATTTAGTACTAGAGATATGTAAAAGTATATTAAGAGCTCGAAATCAATCCGAGACTAAACAAGTAAAAATTTATAAAATCAGTGGTCGAGATTGATCTGGGACTAAAAATGATAGATTTATGTCGAAAGAGGTCAAATTCTTTGTCGAATGAAATAAGTAAATAATGATAAATAAGTAGATCAAGAATGGACCAAAATCTATCTCGAAGTGAATTTTTAAGGTAGTATGATTAGTTTACAAAACCATAAACCAATAATAATGGTGCTACGACTTCCATCTTAAAAACTAATTCTAGTGTCAAAAGTGTTTTGAAAACTAATTTTAGTGTCAAAAGTGAGAATAAATCCCTTTTTGAAGAAATTTAGCAAAACCAATGATTTAATTGGAATCGTACCATTAAATATGCATGAGCATAGATAAATGTATGCATGCCATCACCAGTAATTGAATACCAAAAATGTAAACCCTCAAGCATTGACAAACTTATATCATATCTCTTTCATAGCACATAAAACTAAACTAGTACCCAACTAATGTCATAACTAAGGCCTCAATCCCAGCAATATATAGAGAAAGAGAATACCATATTCATAATTCAGAAAACTAAGGTAAATAAGAGCATCATGCTATCGGAAGGATTAAACCAGAGAATATCATCTTTATAGAAATATACTACCCTAAATATTTCACCAATGATTACGAAAGACAACCTAAGTTTATAATAGGTATTCGAGCTTAAAATAACCCTATGACTATAGCAGGTATTCTAGGCTAGGGATTAGACCTCATAAGGTTATAACGAGTATATAAACGAGCTTAACATAACCGTATGACTATAATAGGTATTATAGGCTAAGGATCTAACTACAATTCTATTCTAAAATTCTTCCAAACAGGTCAAATATTGATAAAAAGATACAACTAGCCTTAAACCCATCCTATAAACCCCAACTACTATGCGATTTATATGATTCGCAATCTTATAGAGGAGAGTAGCCCGTATCTTACTTCATCATCAAAAAATCTAAGAACTACTCATCTGTACTCCTCAATATTTGAATGTCGTCACTCTATCAAATTCATAATCTACCTATTAATATGAGTAAAACAAGCTCATAATGAAATGCTAAGCTTCGCATTGAGAATTGGGTCAATAAATAGCCATAGACCCACTAATGGAATTCAAAAATTAAATCCACCATGAGGTCCCTCGAAAGATAAGGAATGTGTGTTCAAAAATTGGGCATAAATGGAGTCCCTATTAGGGCTCAAATCAGTTCATCAATTCTAAGGATCAAAATCCCAAAAATCAATAATTTAATTTAGAAGATAAAAAGTGGCGTGGAGCATAATGGGGAAAAGACCAAGGATAGTTCAAGTATCATACCTGAATTCAATCAGATGAAATCCTATTGATTCCCAAGCTCAAGATTACGGCAATAGAGGAGAAATGAGCTAAAATAAGTGAGAGAGATGGATTCTAAAACATATACCCACAGTGAGCACATAAGCAGCCACTAGACTGCTAAACTACTAAAGAGACAAATGACCTCTAAATTAGAAGGTACACCAGGGGAGAGATATCTCTAAAGATACACCCTAGTTGCTTAAGATATGTCTGCTAAAATGGAACTCAGCCAAGTATCCAAGCACCGCTAATGCTCCACCAAGCCTCTTAAGTAGTTGTACAAGCTATCAAAAACCCAGAAATTTAACAAAGTCCACATGGACTCTGACCGGATGCTCATTTAAAACCATGTGAATCCAAATAAACTATGCTACCATACCAAATTTGACATTTTGAATACAACGAGACCATTAAAATTTCCTTCCAAGTTTGTTTTGAGAAAACATGGTCCTACACCAAAGCTTTTATTTGCTTCAATTTCTAAATAGTTGCTTGAAATGAGCGTTGAATCCTCGAAACCCAGATCAAGATTCTCCTTACCCTAAAATCAACATTCTACAGCTAATAAAACTCTTAGAATTATCACATAATGCCATTTACTAGATGTTTTGAATGAAGACCAATTCCTCAACTTGAAAAGCTCCAAAATAAGGAATGAGCTTAGAACCTAAATGAACTACCCCGAGAACCAAACTGATGGTCCCAATAAGTCAAAATGACTTGTAACCACTTTAGAAAGCATGAAATGCAATAAATGCATAAAAGCAAAGAAAATGACCTAGAGGGTCACTACAACATCCACTACTAAATAAACTTTCATCCTCGAAAGTCAAGGATTAGATAAAGTCATATCAAGCTAGAACTAAAATGACTAAATGAATATCAAGTTACATATTAAGCATGTCATATGGAAATCGGAAACCCATGAACACTATTTTAAGACTTCCTAACCTCAATAATTGACTCTACCATGTTAGAATACTCAAGCATATTACTCAACAAAGAGATCATACAAGTAATGTTTCCATCATCAAATATGTGCCCATACCATAAAAGAGTCACCCATATTCACTAATATATATGCAATTTATCAAAATACAAAGTAAAGAAACAAATTTCTCTCACTCTCACAAAGAATTCACATGCCACATAAGATAAACCATAAGCTTTCCCTTAGTGTAGTTGTAACACCCCATATTTTTGCTCTTTGAAATTTTTTAAATTTTATCCTCACTATCCTGACTACGACTCCCTTTTTATGAGTCGTAAGGAGTCTTGACGAGTCGTAAGAACCTAAATCATAGCCTTTTATTAGTATAAAAATGATTTTTATGAGATCCCATTTATTCTTAAATAAAAATCGAGTCTAAAAACAAAAAATCACACCAAGAGATAAAGAAATTTAATCGCCTCTTCTCCTTGTTCATCATAGAACTAGATTTATGATATGAATTTACTAATGAAAAAGCACTTGACCAGTTGTGTTATTAAATTAATTTATTCTTCCACCATAGATTTCTAGCATGAAGAATTTGGGTAGATTGCTCGAAAGGCATTCAAAAACTCTAACAAATGACAAGTCAAACAATCCTTGAAGAAGTCTTCAACTCCTCATCTACTAATCTAGAAAAAAAAAAAGAAATCCCAAGCTAAAATAACACCACAGACATCTACAAACTAGGTATATTGAAAAGAAAACCCTTTCAATATATCAGCATCAATTGATTCCTAATTGAGTATTTACGGGTTATAATCCGGTGTATTACATTAATGCTCAACTAACCCTATCCATTTTTCCTCAGAAAACTGATCCATAGACTAATACCACTACCAAAGGATCAAAGAAAAATGTACAATGAATAACTATAATACTCCCTTACTACATCATGTTTTAATCAATAATTTGTGTCTCCAAACTTGGTTTATATATTATGAGGTTGTTGTGATTATGAACTCCTTGTTCTGGTATTTCCTAATCTGAGCTTTGGCAAATGAATTTTATCTATGTGTAGAATTATCTTTGCCTCTCTTAGTAAATCCTAAAATTTATTGTATATTAGTTGATGTGTACCTCCATGATTGATTGTATATCCAATATTAATTAATTGTATACTTAAATTATAGCCTGACCAGTGTGTGTGGCTAAGTTTTCTTCTTTGAGTACGTGTTGCTCACAACAAGTTGTATGGACTCTTTACTTGTTGCGATGCCCTAATTATAGTCAAACCAGTGTACGTTCCAAGTGTTGATGTCATGGATATGACTTAGACCCTATGAGTCATAGGGTTATGATATGAGTCGTAGGATGTACGTCATAAGGTTGACAGTATATATGCCTAATAACATTGTCTTAGCTACGATTCATGGTAATGAGTCATAACATGTTGTTAGGAGTTGCCGTGTGACTCGTAGTCACTGGCGATAATTTTTCAGTTTTTAAGATTAAGGGTACTTTGGACATTTTCTTCTTTACCCACATATACCCCATGTCCATAAGGAACCTGTAGGGCATTACTTTAAAACTTTGACAAATCAAAAACCGTTTTTACTCTCTCAAGTTTTTTCAAGCAAAACAAGCTAGGGTTTCCTTAAGGTTGAGCATCTAGGGGTCAATTCAAGGTTTCTCCTCCATAATTGAGAATCCTTCAGGCATATTACTCTTCCTCAATTTTTACTTTGTTAAAGGCATATGTTTTAAAGTATTATTCATGTGGTTTTGATATTTATTTTTGAACATGGGTTGAGGGTTTCGAATGATTATTGTTTATGGAAGCTTCATGTTTGTATATGCATTGGTAATGTTTCAAATGGTGTCTTTAAAACCAATTTGATACAAGGGTATAGTGAATAAACTAGGGAATTATGAATTCCCTAAATTTTGTGAATATTGATAATTGAATTGGTAATAACCCCAACCCAAATTTTATGAAAGTGGTTTCGAGTACGAGTAAAATTTCACTGAATTATTTTCAAAACAATCTCATGATATAAATAGGTTATTAAAACATAGTGGTTTAATTTATTGAACAAGGGGAGTCATTTTTCCAAGTTAATAGAATTGTGGTTGCAAATGTAGTTGGTATGATGCTACCAACAGTGTATTACCTTGCAAATGTAGTTGGTATGATGCTACCAACAGTGTATTCCTAAAAGTGTACTATGGTTCAATGAATGGGAATATGTGATAAATTATTTAATTGGACTTTAACGAGGGTTGTGTAGCTGAGTTGTAAAAGTAGAGGTCCTGTGTAACGCCCCGAGTCTGGTACCCTGAACGCTACATGGTGCTAACGATCTCGAAGGACAACTAGCTAACTCATGACTGGTACCTATTGTGAGCATTGTATATAGTAATACTATAATAACAATAAAACTGAGATAAATGCAGAAATCTGGCGAAAATCCGCCATAAGGTTCAAAACTGAATAATGTCTGAACAAGGTATAAGAATACCAAAACTGAACATAAATACTGAAAATACTGAAGTCTAAAAATCTAGTCTGAACATCTAGTCTGAAAGCCTCTAAACTATCTTAATAAGGAGTTAATGGGACATGTCCCCAACTAACTTCGGCTGCTAAAATGACTAAGTACTAAAATAATAAAATAATAGAACATCCTTGAATGATGAGGACTCACGTCTAGTGTACTACTGCTGACTAAACCTGAAGCTTTTTATGCACTATCGAGAACCTGAGCGTCCAAACCTATGGTATAATACCATAGTGTAAAAGAAAAGTATGCGCTAGTACGTGCGAATGTACTGGTACGCAAAGTGAGGTAAGGATGAATGCAAGTGTTCATATGCATGAACTATAATTAACTGAATAACATGAACATAACTACGTGAGGATACATGCATAAATACATAACGGTAACTAAAATCATATGGATTATGGATTTTGAGTAACTGATAACATAGATTACTGACAAGATGGTTTACTGATAACTGATATACTGATTACTGAGTGACTTTGCCTGAGAGTCCTAATTCTGATGGAACTAGCTAAGTTTTGTACAGAGCTGAGTGAATATATGTAATAGTCCTAAAATCTATAGATCTAGTTGAGTTCTTTACTGAAGACTAAGACTGAGATTGTGGAAGGTAGTCATCTAACTGACATGCCCTAAATAGAAGAATGTAGCTGAGTTGGGGTCCAATATGTAACCCCAATTGGAAGGGTGTCAATACCGCACCACTAGTAAGGATAAATTTTGAGTGACCCTCATCTATCAGGTACTCTAATAAGAGCAGTAGGACCCTCATCTAATAGGTTAAGCCACCTCATCAACCCTCATCTAGCAGGTTTGATGTCTAAACCTATGCTGGCAGCATAGTTCTAGAATATAAGGATTGCTTCTAAGAATCACACCTCTTCTAGTAGGTTAGTTCCCATCCTCGGATTCACTCAGTGTTAAATCCTACTCCAAACTGAATAGACAATGAACTCAGTATACTAGACTGTACTGGAATGAGTTCACTAAATTTCCGTTGACTGGGGAAATACTACTGAATTTTGTTAACTGACTAAGTTTATTGTGATTTCTGAGTACTGAGTGGGACTGGACTGATACTAAATTTACTTAGTTTTCCTGAGTCATGTGACTGACTGAATTCTACTAATCATGGCTTGACTAAGAGTATCTTGAAAATTGACACTGGATCTAGGCACACAGCTAAATTATTGGGTATAAAATACCCCCAAGACTCGATAGCATGAACATAAATAGGACATGACACTTCTTGAACACACGACCAAAATCAACAATTCATAATACAATCATTAAGGGATTTCATGAGGCATTTGAAAATCATAATCTTGTACATGAGTAGGAATGCATTCTAACACATCATAAGTTCACAAATCAAATCTCATGAACATTCCATCAATCAATTACAAGGCATCGCCTTAGTATGGGAGTCAACATAAACACATGAATATAGCATGGGGTCATCATTTAGATCATAATTGAGTAACAATTGCACAATTCATTCATTTAAGCATTTTGTCAAACACCTAGAGGGCATAATCTTGTACTTGGGCATGAGAAACATGATAAGCATCATGACTATCATATTTCGTTCATAATTCAAGAGATCAACATAAGCGAATTCAATTCCAACATACCATTCTATCATAATATCATGGGATAAAATAAGGCTTCAACTTGGAAACCATGCATTAACATTAACATGGATGGAATACAATACACAAACATGGAAATCACAATTCATGATTTAAAATTTGTTTCTTGAGCTCCAAGAATAAAAGGGGTCCTTGGATGAACACTTTATATACCTTGGATAGAAATTTCTTGAGAGTAAATAGAGAGATCTTGAGTTCTTGATTTGAAAATAATCACCTATGGTTTTCTTGTTCTTGAGCAATTCTGAAAGAAGGAATACCATTAGCCAAAAAAAGGCTAAATTTCATATTATAAGGGCTGAAGGTTGGGGGTAAAATAACTAATTACCCTTAAGGATGCGGGTTTGAAAACTAAAAAAATATGCCCAGCGACACTATAGCTGACACGGTGTGTTGAGGGTACCAACGCGATAACCGACACGATGTGCTGACATCGCGTTAGTTCACTGGAATTTGGATTGAGCTGAGGTAATTTTATCTGTCAACATGATTGTCAATGCAACGCGCCAACATCCCATCGACTCAGTATTTGGGGCTCTAAATAAGGTCTAGACGAGGTCTGAAAAATTCAAAACTTGTCCGGGGACAGCTATTGACCTCCTTGATCAAGAATTAACAAAAATATAGACCTTTAAAGGACTTTAAGGTCGCAAAATGAGATTGCCAATTTTCGAAGGCTAAAATAAACTAAGTCTGGAAACTTAGCCAATATTTTGTAAGTCTGAGACCCCTTAACAATCCTAAAGTACTGAATAAAGCTAGAAATTTTAATAGGGTCTTACAATATCTCCCCCTTGGGAACATTCGTCCTTAAAAGAGACTGACTGAACTGAGAGTACTAGTAGACTGAATCCACTTACTGAATCATGAACATCGGGACATGACTATAGGATTGATATTACTGACATGCTGAATTTCATACTAAACATGCATATCTCATGCATGAATACATGACTGAGCTGATGCATGAATGCATGACTGGGAATACTGATAAGCTGATCATGCATATCTAATACATGACTGAACTGACTTATGAACATATGATTGGACATGCAATGGTATTTGATACCAAGTTTGTAACAGAAATCTAAACATAAAACTAAATAAGCTTAAGGAAAGCTATTACCTTGGGCTGTGCCTGAGTTTGCGGAGAAGAGGTAAGGATACTTGTTTTGCATGTCTGCTTCTTCTTCCCAAGTAGCTCCCTCAATGGACTGATTCTACCAAAGAACTTTAACTAGAGGTACTTCTTTGTTCCTCAATCTACGAGTCTGATAGTCAAGGATTTCTACTGGAATCTCTTCATAAGAGAGGCTCTTCTAAATATCTAGGCCCTCTATAGGAGTTACAACTGTTGGGTCACCTATGTACTTCTTAAGCAAGGAGACATAGAATATTAGATGCACTGAGGCTAGATCTGAAGATAATTCGAGCTCATAAGCTACCCTGCCAAAATGGCTGAGAATTTTGAAGGGACCGACATAACGGGGACTGAGCTTTCCCTTCTTTTTGAACCTCTTCACTCCCTTCATGGGAGAGATTTTAAAGTACATATAGTCACCAATCTCAAACTTGAGATCCTTCCTGCACACATCTATGTATGATTTCTATCGACTTTAAGCTATTTTGAGCCTTTCTCTAATCAACTGAACTTTCTCTAAGCTATCAAAAACCAAGTCAGGCCCTACTACTAGGGTCTCATAGACTTTGAACCACCCTATTGCAGATCTGCATCTCCTACCATAGAGGCTTCAAACGAAGCCATCTGAATACTAGAATAATAGTTATTGTTGTATGCGAACTCAATCAAAGGCAAGTGGTCATCCCAACTACCCTTGAAATCAATTACACATGCCCTTAGCATATCTTCCAGGGTCTTAATGGTCCTTTCTTCTAGACCATCTGTCTGAGGATAAAAGGTTGTGCAGAGATAAACTCGAGTACCAAGACCCTTTTAGAATGCTTTACAAAAATAAGAGGTGAACTGGGTACCTCTATCTGATATGATGGATAATGGAACACCGTCCAATTTGACCAACTCCCTGATATAGTGTTTGGCATAATCCTCGATTGAATAAGAGGTATGGACTAGAAGGAAATTAAATGATTTGGTCATTCTATCTACAATGACCCAAAATTAATCTTGCTGACGATGAGTATGAGGAAAAATCATTACGAAATCTATGTTCACTTCTTCCCACTTCCAAGTAGGAATACTGAACTCCTGCATGGACCTACTAGGTTTCTGATGCTCGATCTTAACCTGTTAATATGTTGAGCACTTAGCCACAAACTCTGCAATGTCTTTCTTCATCCCACTCCACTAATAGATCTCCCATAAGTCATGGTATATCTTAGTGGCCCCTAGATGAATAGAGTAACGCACACCATATGCTTCTATAAGAATTTGTTGCCTCAAGTCATCTACACCTGGAACACACAGACAACTCTGACAATGCAATACACCATCTCCCCCTTGGGAGAAAACCTCTACCTTATAATTCTGACTAATTCTTTCAGCTTAAGTATACTGGGATATCTATCCTGACATTCCTTCACCTCAGAAACTAGAGATGATTCAAAACTGTTCTGAACCCACACACTGTCTTCTACTGAATTGAATAAGCGGATACCTAGTCGATCAAGATGATGAACTTCTTGATCTAAATTCTTCTTACTATCCTCAATATAGGAAACACTACCTATAGATAGTCTATTGAGAGTGTCAGCCACTACATTGGCCTTTCCCAGATAATAAAGAACACTCATGTCGTAATCTGTTAAGAGATCTAACCACCATATCTAATGGAGGTTTAAGTGTTTCTAATAGAATACATACTGAAGGCTTTTGTGATCTGTGAACATATCTACATTCACCCCATATAAGTAATGCCTCCAAATCTTTAAGGCAAACACTACAGCTGCTAACTCAAGATCATGAGTCGGATAGTTCTTTTTATGGGGATTAAGCTATCTGGAGGCGTAGGCTATAACCTTACCATGCTACATGAGGACACAATCCAAACCTACTATGGATGCATCACAGTACACGACAAACCAATCTGAACTATTTGGAAGAGTAAAAACTGGGATGAAGTGAGTTGAGTTTTCAACTCCTGAAAACTCTTCTCACATGAATCTGACCACTAAAACTTGACTTTTTTTTGAGTCAATTTGGACATAGGGGATTTAATAGAAGAAAAACCCTCAACAAACTATTTGTAATAGTTAGCCAAACCCAAGAAACTCCTGATATCAGTCAGAAAATTGGGTCTGGCCCAGTTTCTCACTGTTTTGGTCTTTTGAGAATCAATTATAATGTCATCACTGAAAACTATATGACCAAGAAATGCTACTGACCTTAGCCAAAATTTGCACTTACTGAATTTGGTGAATAACTGATAATTTCTGAGGGTCTGTAATACTATTATGAGATAGTCTGCATGATCATGCTCGCTGTAGTAATAGACAAGGATGTCATCTATTAAGACTATGATGAACATGTCCAAGTACTACTTTAACACATAGTTCATCAAATCCATGAAGGCTGCTAGGGCATTAGCAATACCAAAGGACATGACCTAGAATTCAAAATGACCATACTGAGTTCTGAAAGCTGTCTTTGGGATGTCACATTCTCTAACCCTGAGCTGATGATAGCTTGATTTGAGGTCTATCTTAGAGAAGTAACTGGCACCCTGAAGTTTGTCAAACAGTTCATTGATTCTGGGAAGCGGATACCTATTTTTAATTAAAACTTTATTGAGCTGATGATAGTCTATTCATATTCTGAGATAACCATCTTTCTTACGCACGAATAGAATTGGTGCACCCCATGGGGACACACTGAGTCTGATCAATCCCTTATATAGGAGATCCTTCAACTTTTATTTTAGCTTCTTAAGTTCTATTGGTGTCATTCTATATGGAAAAATAGATATGGGTTAAGTATCTAGAAGAAGGCCAATGCCAAAGTCTATTTCCCTTTCAGGAGAAATTCCTGGAAGATCTTCGGGAAAGATATCTAAGTATTCATTCACTTCTAGAACTAATTCAAGACTGGGATTTTCATAGATAAAGTCCTTAACTCGAATAAGATGATAGACATATCCCTTAGATATCATTTTTCTTACCCTTAGGTAGGAAATAAGTTGACCCTTAAATGCTGAAGTACTGCCCTTCCACTCTAGGATGGGTTCATTCAGAAACTAAAACTAAACAATTCTATTCTACAATCTACTGTGGCATAACATGAATGAAGTCAATACATGTTGAGAATGATATCAAAATCAATCATCTCTAATTCGACTAAGTCTGCTGAAGTGACTTTCTGAGATACCATTATCGGATAGTTCCTGTATACTCATTGAGCTATGATAGATTTACTCATTGAGGTAGATACTGAGAAGGGCTCTATTAGAATTTAGGACTGACTTTAAAATCAACTGCTTTATAAGGAGTAATGAAAGACAAGTAAGCTCCTGGATCTAGCAAAATGTAAATATCCAAATAAAAGATTTGTAATGTACCAGTGACCACATCTGGAGAATTTTCCTGATCATATCAGGACTGAAGAGCATAGAGTCTATTTAGGCGTTGCGCATTAGTAGCCTGAAGGTGGCACCCTCCTGATTCAGGAGACCGAACCGAGCTGAGGAACAGTTATGCTGACCCTGAAAACCTGACTGAGGACAATCTCTGACTCTGTGGCTAGGCCTGCCATATCTGAAACAAATATCACTGCCAGCTCTGTAAATGACCTAAGGTGCTTGCCACAAGTATGACAAAGAGGATGGGTTTGGGCACTGTTGACACTACCTTGAGACTTAGAGCCTTGTGCCTTATCTTTGTCACCGTTCCTAAACATAGAACTGGAGCACTAGCTAAGGAATTATCTAAAACCAATGACTTTGAGTGAAATTGAGAATGTTTACCACCCTCTAAATTAGGCTGAGCAAAGTTAAAATTGCTTGTCTTTGCTCTCTTATTCTATTTTTCCCTCTCCTTAATCTTCTACTCCTCTATCTGTTGAGCATAGACCATAATCCTAGCTATGTCTATCTCACTAATCAGTATCGCGGTCTTACACTCCTTGACCACACTATCATTCACTCCAGAAACAAACTTACTTATCTTAGCTCTTCTATCTGCCACTACATGAGGAGCGTATCTAGCTAATTGAGTAAACTTAAGAGAATAAGCTTTCACAGTCATATTGCCTAGCCTGAACTCTAACACCTTAGATTTTCTTTGGTCTAGGGGATATAATCTACCTAAGAAGGTAGTGGTAAAATCCTTCTACTCAATAGACCCTATATCCGTGGCCCTCTCTTCTTTCCACTGCTTAAACCATATGTGAGCCACATCCTGCAACTGATATGCAACTAGCTCAAAACTTACACTAGCAGTCACCCTAATAATATTTGTAACCTTCTGTACCTGATCAAAGAATTCTTTAGGGTCCTTATCAGTCTTAGACCCAATAAAAGAAGAAGGGTTCATTCGGGTGAAGTCCTGAATCTTGGCTATAGCAGAATTAGCAATTGGGTTAGTTGAAATAGCGTTTAGGCATTTATTCTAAGTAACAACTAAATTAGCAAAACTAGTTAATGCAGCTCTAAACTCTACATGAGAGATATGTTCGTCTAGGGGATCTGCCTGAATGAGCTGAGGTGCTGATTGATTCCTATTTCTTTTTTCGTTAGTCTTTTTGGGAGGCATGCTCTATGAACTAAAGGGAGAAATGGATTAAACTGAGTGTTATATTTGAGCTCATGCTCACTTGCATGACATGAATACTAAAAGAAGGGAAACTATTCCTAAAACATCTTATAGCCTCCTGTATATAAATGTGGTGCGCAACACACCCATGCACAAGACTCTACTTGATGCAGCTTTTTAGACTACCTTGGATATTATTGAACTTGGCTATGATACAAGTTTGTAACGCCCTGAGTCTGGTACCTCAGATGCTACACGGCGCTAATGATCCTAAAGAACCACTAGCCAACCCATGACGGGTACCTATTGTGAGCATTATTTATAGTAATACTGTAATAACTGTAAAATGAGATAGACATGTCTAAAATTCTTTGAGCTTATCTTATTCTATCTTGTTATATGTTTGAAATTCATCCATGGCTGAGGGTATTATGTTCTATTTTGTTAGGTGTAGGGGATGATCTTCAGTTACTGTTGGACTTGAGATACCCATCATGGCTAGGCCCTGGTTTAGGTCAGGACAAAGTTGGTATTAGAGCCTAGGTTTGGAGTCATTATGTGTCCATAAAGTTGTTTTGAGTCTCTTTTATAGGTATGTAGCATGCCACACTTATAAGAGCAAGACTACAAGTCATTTAGATATTGTTTCCCTTTCTTGTTATTATATTTTGGGCTACAGCATCTAAGATCTTGAAATTTCTGATAATTATCATATGTTTGCTTTTTGGATCATTCCTCCCAAAAGATTTGATGCTTTTCTAAACTTTTCTATCCCATCTAAGGATAATATGGGTGAAGCTCGTCCTGCTCAAGGAGTCCAGACTTGGTCTAGCATTGCTAATTTTGATTTCCCTAGTAGAGTTCCACCAGTTCTCCCTGGCGCTCCTTAGATACCTTAGGCTGGTGTGTCTAGTGCTGAGTTTTGCCAATCGATCTATTTGCTTATAAATTTAGTGGACTCTCAAACTGAGTGTGTTACTTCTGTTGCTCCATCTTCTAAGGTCACTAGAGTTGGACAATTTTATGAGGTTGAGTCCTTTGACTTTCACTAGTTCTACATTTGAGAAAGATCCTTGAAATTTTATTCATGAGATAGAAATAATTTTTTGTGTGATTCATACTACTGATGTGGAAGGTGTGGAATTCACTTCTTATTAATTAAAGTATATAGTGTATCATTTTTTTAGGAATGGGATCAATCTAGGGGTGATAATGTTAAGTCCTCTTTGTGAGATGACTTCTCCAATGCTTTTCTTGATCCCTTCTTTCCTTCGAATTTAAGGGAAGTAAAGGCTGGGGAATTTGTGAATTTGAAAAAATGCAAGATGATAGTAGAGTATGCCTTAAAGTTTTATCAGTTGTCGTAATATGCTCAAAAATTAGTGTTTAGCATGAGGGATAGATTGAGAAAGTTTGCTTTTAGATTTTCCTATGATTTTATCTTGGAAAGCAACGCTTCCTTATTGAACAAGGATATGGACATCTCTAGACTTATGGTGTGTATGAAACAAATGGAAGAGGAAAGAAAAGTAAGTAGAGATGAGCAAAAGGTAGAATAAGAAGTTTCACCATTCATATCAGGGTAAAGGTCAGCCACAGAGTAGTAGAGACAATGGAAAATAGTCTAAGAAGAAGTGAAGACATTCTGGTTCCTACTCTACGGCTAATGGACCTTATCTAAAGCCGTCGAGTGATCATCGATTTTAGAATAGTATTAGTTTTAGGGCATAGGGTGCCCAGCCTCAGGCTAGTGAAGCTTAGTAAGCTCCATCATATACCCCTTATAGATTTTATTGTCAGGTGCATCGTAGTGTTTGAGAATAAGGTAGGAACAAGTGCTTTAAATATTGCCAGATTGGTCATATGCAGAGGGATTATCCTTCTGTGGTTGCTTCTAGGCCAAATAATTTCCTTTTTGCTCCTTCATCAGCTCTAGAAAAAAAGGATGCTACTTCAGCTTCTGGCTCCGGTACTGGTTAAAATCATTTGTATGCTCTTGCCACTCGCCAGGATTCTGAGGTATCCCTCAATGTTGTTACTGATTTGCTCAAATTTTTCTCTTATGATAAATATTGCCTACTTGATCTTAATTCTACCCTCTCTTATGTGAGTATAATCTGGATCCTTTCTCTGTGTCCACCCTAGTGGGTGACTCCATTATGGCTTGAAGGGTCTATAGAGGTCGTATGATGTCAGTTTGTGATAGGGAGACCTTGGTGGATCTAATAAAGTTTGACATGTTAGACATTGTGTGATATTGGGGATGGATTGTTTGTATTCACGCTATGCGTAAGGTTTCAAATATAATATTTACATTCATACAAATTTAAGATGTACCAGTAATGAACAACTATCACATATATTTAAAAATGAAACAATTATTCAAAATTGAATTACATGCCATATATAATTTTTAATGCCATTCATTCGATATAATATAATTATATACTTTTGGTATCTCAAATTTAATTTTAAATAATATATATATATATATATAGTCAGACCCAAAGTGTCAATTTCTACTTCCCAAATAAGTTGATGATTGAATAGAAAGGTAGTTCCCTAGTTCCTAAGGGAAGGTTCATTTCGTATCTTAGAGCATAGAAATTGATTTCCAAGGGATGCATCTACCATACAATGCATGCTAAACATTCTAGATCTGAAGGTCCTTTATTACAATCTATACCGGTGGTCTGCGAATTTTCTAAGGTATTCCTTTATGATCTTCCTATTATTCCTCCCGATAGGGAAATTAATTTTCGCATTGATCTTCTTCTGAACACTCTTCATATTTCTAACCCTCATAGAATGGCTCTGATGGATTTAAAAGAACTCAAGGAGCAGTTGGAAGATCTTCTAGATAAGGAATTTACCCACCCAAGTATGTCCTTGTGGGGTGCTCACATTTTATTCGGGCATAAGAAGGATGGATCCCTTTGGATGTTTATAGATTACCGCCAGTTGAATGAGATGACTATGAAGAATAAGATCCATTTAATAGGATTGATGATCTCATTTATCAGCTTTAAGGTGCTGAGTACTTTTCCAAGATTAAGCTACGATCGGGTTACCATCATTTAAGATTAGGAAAGTGGATATCCCTAAGACTACCTTTCAAATTCGGTATGGTTATTTTGAGATTTTGGTAATGTCTTTTAGTTTGACTAATACCCCGATAGCATTTATAGATCTTATGAATTGGGTATTCCGTCAGTTCTTAGATTTGTTCATAATTATATTTATTGATGATATTTTGGTATATTCCCAGAGTGGGGTGTATCATGCTGATCACCTATGCCTCTTGTTACAAACCTTGAAAGATCAGCGGTTGTATGTAGAGTTCTCTAAATGTGAGTTCTGGTTAAATGTTGTGACCTATTTGGGTCATGTTGTTTCTAGTGAAGGGATTATGGTGGATCCACAAAAAGTTTTGGTGGTTAAGAAGTGGCCACGTCCTATGACTCCAACCTACATTTGGACCTTCTTGGGTTTAGCCAATTATTATAGGAGGTTTGTAGAAAGCTTCTCTTTTATTACTACCCCCATTGACTAAGTTAACTCAGAAGAAGGTAAAGTTTTTATTATCTGATTCCTGTGAGATTAGTTTCAAGAAGTAGAAGGATAAGTTAACTTCAGCTCTAGTTTTGACTCTATCCAAGGGTACCTATGGTTTTGTCATTTACTTTGATGCATCCCGGGTGGAACTGGTTTCTGTATTGATGCAGTATGGTAAAGTGGTTGGATATGATTCTAGGTAGTTGAAGGTGCAGGAGAAGAACTATCCGACTCATGATTTAGAGTTATTAGTTCTGCTCTTTCCTTTGAATATTTGGTGTTGCTATTGGTATAGGTTCAATGTTGACATCTTCTCGAACTATAAGAGTTTGCAGTATGTCTTCACCCAGAAGAAGTTGAATCTCAGACAAAGAAGATGGCTTTAGTTACTCAAGGACTACGACATGAGTCTGTATTACCACCCAAGTAAAGCTAACGTGGTTGATGATGCTCTTAGAAGGTTGTTTGTGGTAAGCTTATCTCTTGTAGATAAGAAAAAATGAGGACTGGAGAAGGATATTCACTCTTTGGATAATCTTAGAGTTTGTCTCATGGACTCTAGGGATAGTGGTGTAATTGTTCAAGAGGTAGCAAAGTCATCTCTTGGTGCTAAGGTACAGATAAAGCAGGTTTTGGATCCTATACTGATGCGGATCAAGGATGATGTGGGTCACCAGAAGGTGATGGCTTTTGAAATTGTTGGTGATGGTATTTTGAGATACCAAGATAGGTTATGTGTTTCAGATATTGAGGGACGGCAAGAGAGGATGTTGGAAGAACCTCATGAGTAGAGGTACATCATTTATCCTGGTCTGAATAAGATGTTTCAAGATTTAAGAGAAATTTATTTGTGGAATAACTTGAAGAGGGATGTGGCTAATTTTGTGGATAAGTGTTTAGTTTGCCAACAAGTAAAGGATGAGCACTTAAGGCCTAGTGGTTTGTCTCAAGAGATTGAATTGCCCATCTGGAAATGGGAAGTGATTAATATGAATTTTGTTACTGGTCTTCCATGGTCCCATCATCGGTTTTATTCCATTTGGGTCATTGTGGATAGGATGACTAAGTCTGCTCACTTCTTACTAGTGAGGACTAATTATTCGGTGCAGCATTATGCTAAGCTCTTCATTAAGGAGATCGTGAAGTCGCATGGTGCTCCAGTTTTCATCATATCAGATCGAGGTACTTAGTTCTCATCTCACTTTTGGCATTCCTTTTAGAGAGGTTTAGGTAATAAGGTGAACCTCAGCACCTCTTTCCACTTGTAGAAATATGGACAAGTGGAGAGGATGATACAAACTTTGGAAGATATGTTGAGGTCTTGTATGATCAATTTTGGTGGTAGTTAGGTCAACCATTTTTCTCTCATTGAGTTTGCATATAATAATAGCTATCACTCGAGTATTAGGATGGGTTCGTTTGATACTTTGTATGGTAGGTGATATAGGTCTCCTATTGGGTGGTTCGAGGTTAGCGAGAATAGATTGTATAGTCCCGACTTGGTTCACCAAGCTCAGATTTCTTATCCTATGAGGAAGTCCTAATTGAGATTTTGGATCGGAAAGTTTACAGGTTGCGTGCCAACGATGTGGCTTCAGTAAAGGTTTTATGAAGGAACCAGAAGTGTAAAGAAGCTACTTGTAAAACTGAAGAGGACATGAAGTTCAAGTACCCATTCTTGTTTCCAGCTTTGGATAATAGTGCATGAGTTATATTTATTCCTTTGAGTCTTTGTTTTCTGACTCTATTAAAGGAAATTTTGAATTCCTTAATATCTTTGTTTTCTATCTTTGTTAAAAGTAGGAGTGGGTGTGTCTATGACTTAAATATTGCTAATAAGCTCCTTATCCCGTCATTTGGGGATGAATGATCCTAAGGAGGAAGAATGTAACACCCCAGATTTTTATACCTTAAAATTTTGGAAATTTTATCCTCACTGTCCTAACTATGACTCATTTTTTACAGTCGTAGGGAGTCTTGACGAGTCATAAAGACCTAAATCATAGCTTGACCAATGTGTACGGCTAATTTTTTTACTCTGAGTACAAGTGGTTCACAATGAGTCGTCTGGACTTATTATGAGTTGTGATGCCCCAACTGCAGTACAACTAGTGTATATTCCAAGTATTGTGTATTGAATATGACTTGTACCCTATGAGTCGTAGGGTCACAATATGAGTTATATGATGTAAGTCATCGGGTCAACAGTATGTGTGCCTGATGATACTTTCTTGGCTATGACTTATGGTAACGTGTCGTTATGAGTCATCAAATGACTCGTAGTCACTGACGATAATTTTTCAGTTTTTAAGATTAAAGGAACTTGGACATTTTCCTCTTTACCCACATATACCCCACGTCCGTAAGGAACCTTTAAGGAATTATTTTAACACTTTAAAAAATCAAAAACCCTCTTTACTCTCTCAATTTCCTTCAAACAAATAAAGCTAGGGTTTCCTTAAGGTTATCTAGGGGTCAATTCAAGATTTCTTCTCCATAATTGAGACTCCTTCAAGCATGTTGCTCCTCCCCAATTGGTACTTTGTTAAAGGAATTTGTTTTAAAGTATTTTTCATATGGTTTTGATGTTTGTTTTTGAACATGGGTTGAGGGTTTTGAAATATTGTTATTTATGGGATGTTTCATGTTTGTATATGCCCTGGTTATGTTTCAAATAGTGTCTTTGAAACCAGTTTGATGTAGAGGTATGGTGCATAAACTAGGCGATTATGAACTCCCCAAATGTTGTGAATATTGATAATTGAATTGGCAATAACCCCAACGCAAATTTTGTGAAAGTGGTTTTGAGTATAAGTAAAATTGTACTAAATTGTTTTCGAAACAATATCATGATATAAATAGGTTATTAAAACACGGTGGTTTGATTTAATGAACAAAGAGAGTCGTTATCCCAAGTTAATGGAATTGTCATGGCATTTTGATGTTACCTTGCAAGTGTAGTTGGTATAACGATACAAACAATCTATGCCTAAATGTGTATTGTGGTTCAATGAATAAGAATGTGTGATAAATGATTTAATTGTTCTTTAGTAAAGGTTGTGTAGCTTAGTCATGAAAGTGGAGGTCCCAAGGGATCAATACTGGAAACCATAGTTGCCGACTCGAAGGTCTAAATGATCGGGTGGTTTGAGTCCCCCTTATTATATGATTGGGAGGTTCGAGTCCCCCACAATATATTACATGATTGGGTGCTTACGTCACCTTGACTTGCCGGGAGGTTCAAGTCCCCTATGGTACATATGTATATCCTATGGTTCATGCGGCTACACGCACTGGGTCCCTTCCAGCTGGGGAGAGATGGACCTATATAACCTGTGGGTGCCTTTTTATGTTATGGAGGTTGAACTATACAATTCAAGATAAAGTATTAAACTGCATGCTAAGCCTTGATCCTTTTTTCTCGCATATCATTTATGTATGTATATGATGATGTTCACATGGTTTTGAATTGGATTTGACTTGGCTCTATTTTATCCCCAATCCCTGAGCTACATGCTAGTGCTAAACCCACTAACCATCTTGAAACATTGTATCCCATGAGATGCAGGCACCAGAGATAGTTCTATATTTCCTGCATAGAGTTAGGTGGATCGGCTCGATTCTTCGGTCGTTAGTAGTGAGTGGTTTGCTTACATTCTCCAAAATACTTGGACATTTCATCAGTTTCCATTGATAGATTAGAATTGAGAGTTCATATTATCATTAACATTGTCATTGTCATTGTCATTGTCAGGGTTAGGGGCATGTCCCAACACTTTATTGATCTCGGTTTTGTTAGAAAGCTTGGTAGATTACTATGGACTTGGGAGGTGATGCCGATTAGTCATTTTTGGTTGGATTTCTAGTTATGGCTTATATACATGTCTAAAATTCTTTGAGTTTATTTTATGCTATCATGTTATATGTTTGAAATTCATCCGATGTTGGGGGCGTTGTGTTCTATTTGGTTAGGTGCAGGAGGTGATCTCCGGTCCTTGTTGGACTTGAGATACCTGTCATGGCCGGGCACTGGTTTAGGTCATGACAATAGTACTCTACTAATATAAAAATGGAAAAGCTCAAGACCAAACAGGACTTTAAGAGTTGTAATGTAGGTTAACGGACGGGTAGGTACTATTCTAGCTAGTAATAGTGATTATCTTCTCTAAGAGCTTTAATACATGATTTTCACCACTTTTATATTCCCATCTCTCTTTTGTTTAGTTCCATCTTTTTAAGCTAGCTCCCACATATTTAATAGGGAGTATTTACCAATAACCCATGATTCACTCTCTTTTTATCAATTTATTTTTTTCTTTTCATTACATTACTCCCTACCAACAACACAAACCTTTTCAAAACACCAACAAATATTTTCTTGGGGCTTCAACTTCATTTTTTCCTACTTCAATCTTAGTCTCCTTATCAGCTTAATTCCCCAATTGAAGCACTTAGGAGTTTTGGATTAAATAACGGCCAATTAAAAGAAAAGGAATAAGCTACATATATGGCTATCAAAGAATAGGCTAAAAGCTCAATAGGGATAACTAAGACTATACATAAAGGGTAGATAAAGTAGGTTTAAAACATGGATATCAAAGAAATGCCTATATCATCTCCGAAACTCAACACTCTTTATTTTGCTTTCAATACACACCGGAAAAGTTCTAGACATCACTATGCTATAAGGAATATAACAAAAACCTCACTCACACATGACATATAAGTCTATAAGGATCTCTATAGATTCTCAACCAAGCAACAGCATGAATTCAAAATTAAGAAAACATCATAAAAGAGTCAAATAAATGAGCCTAGGTGTCTCAAAGTAGCCATTCAACTAATTTACATATGCTTGCATAATCAAAACCAACTTGCATCATGAAACCATGTATAGAACCTAACAAGAGCATCTCTATTTATTCCTAACGATACAAATTTTAAAATTGCTCCTATAAATCAAAAAGGATACTGGGTTCAAAGGGAATTCCCTCATAAAAGAACCAAAAAAATAAGAGGTGGGCGAAGTGTGCTTCTACTAAACAGACCAAACAAAAAAAGCAAAAATAAACAAAGATAAAATATTTTTGTAATTTTTAAATTCAAAAAAAAAACTAGACATCCTATAGCAACACTTCACCCTAAACAATCGAAATATTCCCCACTCCATACTTAAAACCATACTTTGTATCCAAAGTATAAATTAAAGTTACGATAAAAATACTCCTTGGGGCCTCTAGGCCTAGCTAGTATCATCATGTTCCTCAAAGAGATTCGAAGGACAAGACACTCAATTTTTGTCATGATTCTTAGCTAATATCTCTAGTACTCAAATGTCCCTTCAACCTTTTTACCAAAAAAAAAACCAAGAAAACTAAAAAAAATGACTACCTTAACTTGGGTTGCCTCCCAAGCAGTGTCTGATTTATTATCGCGACACGACTAAACTCACAACTCTTAACCACAATCTCTCATCCTTTTATTTCTACTCAGAGCCCATATTCTTATTCTATTTTTACCTCTTGAGTTCCTATTCTCAAGGTCTGCAGCTCTTTGTTCACTTACCTGTTTAGGCTTCCCTTAAATTTTCTCAATTTTAGGCTTAATTGTTAATTTGGGAACTCAGTGAGAGAGTCCGAAGAGATAATTGGAGGTTTTCACTCCTCCACCCCACACTCATCTACTTCCATAGATATGATCATATGTAGAGTTTTGTAGTGTGAGGATATATTAAGTGTTTTGTACAGCCTGAAGACCACCTCTTTATTATTTAATCTTATTTTAAGAGTGCCCTCTCTTACATCTGTCAGTGCTCCTCCACTCCTCAACCCCACACTCATATACTTCCATAGCTATGATTATGCACAGATTTTTATAGTGTGAGTATGCATTGAGTGATTTGTACACTTTGACGACCATTTTTTTATTGTTCAATCTGATTTTGAGAGTGCCTTCTCTTATATCTATTAGTGCTCATCCAGTAGCCAAGAATGGGCGTCCTAATATGATTGGCACCTTGTCATCTACATCATAATCAAGAATAATAAAGTCAGTAAAAATAATGAAGTTACTGACCTTATTCAGAACATCATCTATGATTTCTCTGGGAACCACTATTGTTTTGTCCTCAATTTGGAGCACAACTAAACAGGGCCTCAATTTTACCAAACCTAGAGTTTTAAACACATATGGGGGAATCAAATTTATGCTTGCCCCCAAATCACTCAAAGCATGGACCACATCACTTTCATTAATTTGTATGAGGATGGTAAAACTCTTAGGGTTCTTGAGCTCTTGAGGCATCTTGCTCATTACCATTGAGCTACACTCATAAGTAAATTCTACCATCTCAATGTCACCAAGCTTCATCTTGTTTTTCACCATATCTTCCATGTATTTAGAGTACTTAGATATTTCCTGCAAAAAAAATCTAATAAAAGAAGGTTAATGTGAAAGTCTCTAAATATGCCAAAGAACTTCTTAAAATAAGCATCCTCTTTCGCTTTTTATGCTTCTAAGGGAACAGTTGCGGTGGTCTCTCTTGTTTCTCAATCGACTTATCAATTGGGTACTCAAACTTCCCTATTTTGTTAGCTTCTTTGGATACCACATGCTTTTTTGTCTGCCTTGGTGTGATCAATTCAGCTTGTACCTCATGATTTTTGAAGACCTAAAACTAAAACTAGAAGAAAGAGAACTAGAATAAAGAAAATATTCTTGAAGACCTGGTATGACTAAATATAGAAGCCATTAATTTATCAAGAGTATAAGGTAAACATAATATATATACATAATCATCCCCAAAATAAAAAATAAATATCAATCTAGCAAAAAAGAGAGGAAGAAGGAACAACTTAGAATGCCTGGAGCTCACCTCAAATCTCTGATTTGTGATAGCTCCACGCGATGCACACGTCAGCGGTGAGAACTCAGACTATAACTTATGAGGTTTAAAAGTGTAGTATGAGTACCAAACACGAGCTACTAAGTAGGCATCGGTCCATAGATCTCTAAAGATAATGCAAGTAATAATTACACGTAAGGAAAGAACATACATTACAACAACTAACTAAGAAACAAAATATGATAAGGATAAAGCGGAAGTGGAGATAAACCACCATATTCTAGAAGTTTCTAAAGACGGAAGCGTTCTACAATATAAATAGTTAGGGATGAAGCTAATATAAAATAACAGTAACAAAGGAGGAAGGTGATACATAATAAGAATAGCTCAAAATCAATAAGAGACTAAAAATTTGAAATTTATAAAATCCAGTCCCCTAGATTGATCTAGGACTAAAAATGGTCGAATAGTGTAGAAAGGGGTGTGGATATTTCTCAACAGAAATAAGTAAATAATGATAAATGAGCAGATCAAGCATGGACTGGAATCTACCTCAGTCTAATTTTTCAAGATAGTATGTTTAGCTTAATGGACTATAAACCAATAACAAGGGTGGCACGACTTTAAATCAATTTAAGTGTGAAAAGTGGGAATAAATTACTTTTTGAAAATAGTTAGCAAAAATAATAATTTTATTGGAATCTTACCAATTAATATATGTGGGTATGTATAAATGTATGCATGCCATCACTAGTATCCAAATAATAGAAATTTAAGCACTTACAAATCAATAAACTGAAATCATAACTTTCGCAGAGTACAGAAAACTAACCTAATATCCAACGGGTCTAGTAACCTGCCCCAGACCAATAATATATAGAGAAAAATAATATCGATGTTATAACTCAGAAAGCTAAGGTAAACAAGGACATCATGCTACAAGAGGATTTAAACAGAGAATATTATCTTTATAGAAATATACTGCCCCAAATCCTTTCTCTAAGGATTACTAAAGGCAACCTAAGATTGTAAAATGTATATAAGCGACTTTACATAACTATATAACTAAAACATTATTCTAGGCTAGGGCTCAGACTATAATTTTATTCCAAAATTACCCCAAATAGTTCAAATATCGATAACAAGATAAAACCAGACTCAAACCTATCTTATAAACCCCCTCCTAGCATACAATCTCTATGATACATAGTCTCATAGAAAAGAGTAAACCGTAGCCTACCTCATAGGTCAAATTGCAGTCTCAAACCATCCATAAATTTCTTGTCTCTACTCCCCAATCTCTAAAAGTAATCATACCATAAATTCATAATCTACATTTTAAGATTGTAAAACAAAACTCCTAGTGCAATACTAAGCTTTACCCAAGAATCGGGTCAACAATAGGTCCATAGGACCCACTAATGGAATTTTAAAATTGAATCCGCCACGAAGTCCCTCAAAGGACAAAGAATACATGCTCAAAAATTGAGCACAAATAGGGTCCCAATTGGGACTCAAATCAGTATGCCAAGCACAAGGATTAGAATTCTCAAAATCAAGAATTTACCAAATTTTGGGGAGGGAAAGAGACAAAGACAATAGTTGGAAAAATACCAAGGATCGTTCAAGTATCATACCTGATTTCAATGGTATAAATCCTATTAATTCACAAGCTTAAGATTGCAACAATGGAGGAGAAATAAGCTAAATGAGTGAGAGAGATGAAGTCCAAAAATGTATACCCGACAGTTACAGCTTAAGCGGCCACTAAGCTACCAAAGTACCTGCTGCCAAAGAAAAAAATGACCACTGAAGCGGCAGGTGCACCAGGGGAGAGATTCTGCTAAAGAGACACCCTGTTTGCTTAAGCGATGTCTGTTAAGGTCGACAGGTACTGCTACATCAACGCTTAGCCAGGTAGCCAAGTATCTCTAAAGCGGCATTAAGCTGCTAAAGCGGCATCAAGCCACTTAAGCGGCTTCACCAACTACAAAAAAATTACAAAGTCTAAATGGACTCTGACAAGATGCTTAGGATTTATTTTAAACCTCATACTTGCAAACTAAATATGCTACCCTACTAATTTTGATATTCTGGACTCAATGAAACCATTAAAATTTTCATTTGAGGTCGTTTCGACAAAATGGGATCCCAAACCCAAGGTTTCATTTTCACCAATTTCCAATCAATAGCCCAAAATGAGTCAAAAAGCCTTGGGACCTCTACTAAGGATCCCTTGAGCCTAAAATCATCATTTAGAAGATAATAAAACTATTGAAATTTTCATATGATGGTGTTTACTAGAAGTTTTGGTCGAAGATCAATTTCTTAACTTCAAAAGCTCTAAAATAGGGGAATGGTCTTAGAACCCAAACGAACAACCTGAGAACCAACTGACGGTCCCAACAAGTCATAAATAACCTGTAACCACTATCAAAAATCACAAAATATAGAAAACACAGAAAATGCATGGAAGTGGAGAAATGACCTAGAGGCTCATTATAGATAATTAATATTTATTTATTTTAAACATTTAACATAACCATGTGATTACACATGTTCAGCCAAATAATACACTTGTTATTACACGGTAATTACATTGTGGCAAACAAACAGTTCATTATAATTACTAGGTTGTGTAATTACTAGACTGAAAATTACTATCCTAGTAATTAGACTAATTTCAATTACAAGGTGAGTTTCCAAACAGACCTTGTTCAATTTTAAAAAATTCATCGTTACATTAGGAATACTTACAGCCTGTTTGGGATTATTTTTTTCACAAAAAAAATACTTTTTTGAAAAAAAAAGGGGGGGGTGGGGGTGGGGGTGTTTGGTAAACTTGAAAAAATACTTTTAAAAAGAAGCAGAAACAGTTATTCTACTTCTAGGAAGAAGCAGAAAATTTATGCTTTTCAAAAAAAAAGCAGAAGCAGAAATAGGAAATTATTTTTTATGACAAAAGTACCCCTATCACTTATACACAACACACACACAAAAAAACATACACACGCATTAATACACACATATATATGTATGTGTGTGTGTATATATATATATATATATATAAATATATATATAAATATGTGTGTGTGTATCCCTTATTAATTAATTAGCATATCCTTATATGTTTGATTAAAATTTGATTTTAGAATCTTCTACTTCATATTTACATCATACTTCTTTATTTCATTCTATTATTCATATATTATTATTTTATTTTTCACTCATTTTCATTAAATAAGATCAAACATATCATTGATGATAAAGATCGAAGGATATATCTCTTTATGTTTTATTATAAATGTTAATAAATGATAGGCGAACTATATTGTTGCAAGATCAAATGATATTTTGGTAGTACTCATAGTTTTTTCTTGAATATTTAATTTTAAATAAATAATTAAAAATATAATGATAGATATTTAAAATAAATTTTCTCTATTCAACGATTTAATTTGTAAAAAAAGTCTATTGATGCATGTCCTTTTGCCCATTTGTCTCTTAAAAGAACTTCTTAAAAAAGATTATCCAAACACAATCTATTTATCAAAAATACTTTCCAAATGAATTTACCAAACACAAATTAATTTTTTTAAAAGCATTTTTCTGAAAAGCTATTTATAAAAATGTTTCCCCAATAAGCAGTTTTCTAACAGTAATCCCAAACATTATTATTGTATCTCATAGACTTTTTTTCCTTACCACTTTATTTCAATTAAGCAACAAATTTATTCACTAAATTTTTCTTCAACATCTCCGGCAATTTAAAACCAACAATACCTTCTCTTGAAAACATAAGGATCAGGAAAAAAATTATTTGAAGTGTTGAATACTACCCGACCTTGTAATTATTAGTAATTCATTTAATGCATAATTTGCCTTTCAAATAGTTTGCAACTTAACATTTGCCTTCAAAAATCCAACTTATCTTGATGGGGCCATCAATTCTTTAAAATAGCTGGACAAATAGCTTGTAGATTATTATGATGCAAACATATAAACTTATTGTCTTGAAGAATGAAAATTAAAGGCCAGCGAAAAATATGGCCAGAAGTGCAAACGACCCTTCGTATTTCTAATGAAACTCTTATTTCGACTTCCTTTTAATAAAGAAAATGATAACTATCAACTACTGTTTAACACAATTGAACTGTAAGATTAGAACAGTAATACAGACCTTGGGTAATGAGAGGACTGAATTTTTGATCCTCCTAATATAAGGTTGTAAAAGGAGAAAAGCTCTTTCTGATCGATGTATTGTATGCTTATTAATTATTTACTCAGTATAACCAATTAATTTCAATATAATTTACAATGATATTAAATATCAAGTAGTAAGAAGCAAAATCTTACAATTACTTGAATTCACAACATTTGGTAAGGTGTAGGGAGATGGAACTTAGACTTTTGAGACACCCCAAGGTCTAGAATGTAAAGAAAATTTGTTGAAAGGAAACAGATATTGCCACAGGTACTTCATAATAATATGAAAATTGGTGTACTCTAGAACCACTAATGCTATTTTGTACTCTTATTTTGAAAATAGATGAAGGACGAAACATCCTCAAAGAAGAGGAACAATGCTGACGTAAAAAGGAAAAATCCTTCTAAAACATGGTAATTATCAAAGTCAGTGGTTTGCGGTCACAAACTATTCCATATAGAGTGCCTGTAACTTGTGACCATCTCGAAAGAAGAAACACAGTCTCCTGGTTTGTGCTAGATGGTTAATATTATTGTAACAATCTTAGTACTATTACGATGATTAAATTGAGTACCAACATATCTGAACACTTATTTTATTAGTGCACTAATACTAAAGCGTTGCGACTCAAATATTATAGCTTCTTCTTAGCTCTAAATGTTGTGGAATAGGATCTAGAGAGCTCCAAAAAAAGAAATGAATCCACTATAAAGAGTCGCTTCAAGAATTGAAATATTGATATATCAGATCTATGAACTTCAAATCTACATGGATACAAATATCTATTGGAATCTTGAGACATCTCAGTTATATTTTGACCTATATTAACAACAACAATAAAATGATAGTCAGAAAGAAAACATTAGTGATAGATGTCACAGCACATATGCAAGGGGAAAGAATTCCATTAAAGTGTGAAGGTACTTCTGATAATATAACATAATTATGAGATATCCCAAAAAAAAGAATCATATAAACATAATATCGGCACTTATTAGACAACATAACTATACGCCACATAGTGCAGCTAGATAATTAAGAAAATGCAAGAATTTAAAGCTAGATGTAAAAAAACAACATATACTAACAAATCGATTAATAAACTTTAGAAATGAATAATTCAATTTGAAACATTGTCAAATAATTGCATCATTATTTGTCACGACCCAAAATAAAAGGGTCATGATGGCACTCATTGCGGCGAACCTTAAAGAGTAAGTCTATCACCCAAACTAATACACAAAGGGGAAAATACAAAAATACCCCTAAGGTAGGGCTTCTAAAACTACGGCAAACCATAGAAGTATAATAAATACAAAAAGAATATACTCAACAGTGTAGCCATAACTCCCAAGACCTAGTGTCAACAGTATTAGAACGTATCTAGTACAACTCGAATCCAAATGAAATACATAAGATATCCAATACAAGAGAAACTTTGTCTCTAAAATGAAAGTAAAGACATAGTCTATAATAAAGGTAATAGAAGATATTCGAACGCCTGGAGGCTAACCACTACCTTGAAACCTCCAACAATCGCCCGAGTCAAGCAAGCTGAGGGGCACTTGATCTAGGACCTGCACTGAAAGGGTGTTTTAGGCATAAGTACGATCCACTTGTACTCAGTAGGTATCATAGGCTGGACAAGCAAAGTAGTAAATAAAGCATACAAATATACACTAAGGGCACGTCACCTGCAATTAAAAAATGTCCCACAATGGTAGCCCACACCGCTTGCACTAATAGTTCTACAATATCCGCACATAATTCAACAACACACTAGATAGGTATACAAATATATATAATATCACATACAAGTAGAACAAAAGAGGAAAATGTATAATCAACCTCATCAAGTACAAGTAAAGGAAGATGGAACAATTAGGCATTAACACAATAAAGAACAACAATTAGAATAAATAGATAGATGAAAAGTCAATATAGCAATACAACCATAACATAAAAACAATAAAGCAAGTACAATTTATATGATGATGATGATGATTCATGAGGTCATTGATCTTGGGTGTATTTATACGCCTAAGCACCTTAATTTATCCATATTTTAGCTATGTTTAGAGAACAAAGTGCCTAGTTTCTTATGTTTTTACTCTACTTCTATGTAATTGAGCTAACCGATGTGATTAGCATGATTTCAGGCATTAATGAGGTAGATGAAGACATTATAGGACTATGGAATGCGGATGGCATATGACACAAGAGAGAGTAGCAACCTGGACCAAATATAGTGCCTAGAAACTACAATCTGGACCAAATGTGGTGCCTAGAAGCTATGTCCAGGACCAGTTTGTCATTTATAATTAGTTCAGGACCTAGAAAGCAATTATGAGAGAAAAGATTCTTAAAAGGCTTAATGCTGAATTTTTATTGATTATTCAATTATTCTGTATTTTTTTTGGAGAGGAGAATAGCAGCTTAGGGTGGCGAGAGAGAAAAACATTTCTTCTCTCTTACTTTCACCATTCGCACACCAAGATTGTCTTCTAGTTTTTGGTATGATGAATATATTTATAATGATTTTCGTTTTATTCATGAGTAGCTAAGTTTATTAGTTAGGGTTATGGAAGCTTGTAGCATACAATCTATTACATTGGGTTTTGAATTCATTATGCATTGACTTATTTATATCATACTCTATTCGCTTATCTTGAATTCTCGTGGTTGCAAATATAGAGGATATGCCTTAAAATGCAACTTGTTCAAAAGAAAGGTTGTTTTTTGGAAAAAATAGTAGTGACAACAAAATAGGATTACCAACCCCTATTTCATAAGTTAATGCCTTAGTAGGATGAACTACTTGGAGATTTCGTATTGTTTTTGGTAAATGCTTTTGATTCGAGAGAACTAAAGTGAATTAGTCCTTGATGGTTGAGGAACACTAGGATTATGTTATTAAATACAATATGTTTCTCTGTAAACACGGTGCATGTATAAATTCGTAAAGCCCATAGTTAGAAAGTATTGAAAACTACAACGTCGACATAACCCTAGCTTGCTATTTCTCTGAATTCGAATACTACTACACATATTTCATCTTGTTAAACTGAAACCATTAATTTGTGAACTGAATCAAAATCCCCCTGTTTATTTTACGAAAACAAACGATTAAAAGTCAACTAATCTGTATACAACTTAATTAGCACCATATTTCCTGTGGGATTCGACCCCAACCTAGTTGGGTTATATATTTGACAGCGACCGCTTACATTCTCGTAAGAGAGTTGTAATTTGGGCATATCAGTCATCGCACAACCTCCAGGATCGTTGCACAATCCACATATACACCTACGGAGGCAAGCTTCCCAATATAGGACCCATGGGGGGTTCGTCAACCTATTACAATCCATATATGTCCATATCCATATCCATATCTCCTCACCTGCACATCCCTCGGGAGGGTTTTATAAGATGTAGTATTTTTTATCATAAAAAGGTGTTCTCGATGTTTTCAGGTGTTGCCATGGTTGTACTATTTTTTCCATGAATTAGTATGATATGAGGATATAATGTTCACAACCAATCACAATTAGTATTTCCACAACCAACCACATGATATATTTCCACAACCGATCACAATGATACATTTTCATAACCACATGAGCCAATATCTATTTATTATTTTCATTCATCCATGAATTTCCACATGTTTTCATATGCCAAAAGTATTGATATTATATATATATATATATATATATATATATATATATATATATATATATCATAATACCCAAAAGGTACCACAATAGGCATTTGCAACAACACAATACAACTATTCGCATGTATTCAAGGTTATCAACATCATATAGGACGTCATACGGTCATACATATCTCATAATGTTCTAATTTCAACAATTGCATCATATATAGGCCTCCACACGGGCACAACACATAGATAGCCATTTTTTCATGATTACTTCTCACTCTTAACATGCATTTTGTACCATCATTTACTACCCATCTCAGTCTAAAAGAGTTAATCCATAACCTACCTGGAAGGCTAAAATCGCTCTGCAACACTGTAATCACAAAGCCCTACTTCTCATGAATGGTCTCGAAATCAACTAAAACCAAGAGATATAGAATCTATACATCAAAACAAAGCTAAAGATACCTATATTACCGACTTTTATTTCGAGGTCAAAACGGACCCTCAAAATGGGTTTTAAAAAAAGAAGGGCAAAATTAAAACTTTATTACAATAACGTGTTCTCCATACTTTTAGGAATCTACAAAAGAAACCCCAAGTTAAATCAAGTCCAAAAGACGTTCAAATTAAAGAAATACCATTTTTAAGCTTTATCAGGTAAAATCTTTGAAATCCATGTTAAAATCATGAATCAAAGTTTTTTTGAAGGTTAAATTGATGAAAAACTTGTAATCATAAGATTAAAACATTATTCAAGTGAAAGGAAGTGAAATAGGAGTTTAAATCAAGCACAAAGATTTTTGGATTTTGAGAATTAATCAAGAAGTTTACTAAGAAAAGAGTGAATTCTTACCTTAAATCCGTAAGAGAGTCAATAAATAGATGTTAATCTTGCTTCCCAAGCACCCACAAGCTTAACTTTTAAACTCTCGCACTATTTTAGGATTTAACTCTCAAGAGACAAGGTGAAACAATGAGCAAAATCAGGTAAAATGGCCTTTTTATACTTGCACCGGGTTACCAGGTACAAAAAGGCATAAAACGTACCCCTGGAATGCGATTTACCCTTTGTACACCAGTTAACCTGGTGCACCATATATTTAAGTCCAAAACAAATTTTAATAGGTGCCCAAGATTAGTGTGACGTTGAATTTATGCAGATGAACTATGTAACAACACTAAATTTAACGTTCTAAATGACATGAGACTCATCAAGAATACAACAGCGAAGCATAAAAGCAAGAAAAACTGAATGAACAGCCAATAAAACTAGGGGGAAAGGCCAACTCATAAGCCACATCACCAATGATCCAAAGAATCTCAAACGGATGAATTTACCTGGGCTAAGTTTCCCCTCTTTCCAAACCTCATCACACCCTTCATGGGTGAAACTCGAAGAAAAATATGATCACCAACACTAAGTCTCAAGGCCGAAAGCCTATGATTTAAAAATCACTTCTTCCTACTCTGAGCCACTTGAAGTCTATCCTGAATGATCTGGACTCTGTCCAAAGACTCATGAAGTAGGTTCGTACCTTGAGGTCTCACCTCTGAAATATCAAACCAACCCACTGGCGAGAGATAACCCTACCATACAATGCCTCAAGAGGATCCATATAAATACTGGAATGATAGATATTAGGCGCACTCTTCTAAAGACAAATGTTGCTCCCACTAGCCACTAGGATCCATCACATAAGCATGGAGCATATCCTTTAAAGCTTGGATAGTCAGCTCTGACTAACCATCATTCTTGGGGTGAAATGCTATAAGATCAACTCGAGAGCGCAACTCATCTTAAAAAGTCTTCTTAAATTGAGAAGTAAACACAGAGCCTCAATCTTAAATAATAGACACAGGCACACCATATAGTCGCACAAACTCATGAATGTATATACGAGCCACCCCCTCAGCACTAAAGAAAAGCTAAACTAGTATGAAATAAGCTGACTTGGTCAATCAATCCACAATAACCAAAAGACGTTCAGAACCATAAGATATACGAGGTAAACCAGTCACCTACTCTCGGCACACAAACTCGACCTTCAATTCAAAAAATTCCATCTGAATCAAGTAAGGCTTCCTTAGCATCCCCACTCGACACCTTATCTCTAATCAACCTCAATCCAAAATCATCAAACTGATGAGCTCGAATCTGCTTCATCAAAAAAGATATAGCCTCCACAAATGTCAAACCATGCCCAGGTATCAAAATATCAATCCTAACCATTTGATTAGTTATAGACTAAAGCTCTAAAGCCAAGGACCTCTCCCAGGTCCAAAGATGTGCCAACCTACGCATGCTAGTTGACCTCTGGCTCAAGGCATCCGCAACCATATTAGCCTTGCCCGAATAATAGATAATGGTTAAGTCATAATCATTAAGCAACTCAAGCCAATGAAGCTGGGTCATATTAAGATATCTCTAGGTGAAGAAGTAATGAAGGCTATGATAATCCAAGAAAATCACACAATGGACTCCATACAAGTACTGCCTCCAAAGCTTCAAAGAAACACAATCCCGCACAACTCCAAATCATGGGTAGGATAATTTCTCTCATGGGGCTTCAACTGAAGAGAAATATACACAATTACCTTGACCTCCTGCATCAATACAACACCCAATCCAACACTTAAAAAATTATAAAATATGGTAAAGCCCATACCTTCCTTAGGCAAAGCCAAAATAGAAGTTGAAGTCAACAAATCCTTGAGTTTTTAAAAGTTTGAGTGAGTACGGACACTTGTACTCGCTAGGTATCATAGGCCAATCAATCAAAGTAGTAAATAAAGCATACAAAATATATACTAAGGGAACATCACCTGCAATCAGAAAATGTCCCTCAATGATAGCCTACACCGCCTGCACTAACAGTTCTACAGTATCCACACATAATACAACAACATACCAGATAGGGATACAAATATACATAATATCACATACAAGTAGAACAAAAGAGGAACATATATAATCTAGCTCATCAAGTATAAGTAAAGGAATATAGAATAATTAGGCATCAACAAGTCAAGATATAGAATAAATAGATAGATAACAAGTTAGTATAGCAGTACAAATAGAACATAAATACAAGAAAGCAAGTGCAGTGTATATGATGATAATGATGATGCGCGAGTCATCGCATAACCTTCGGGATCGTCGCACAATCTATGTATACACCTACGAAGGCAACCCTCTCAACATGGGACCCATGGGAGATTCATTAACCCATATACAATGCATATATGTCCATATACATATACATATCCCCTCCCTAGCATATCCCTCAAGGAGGGTTAATAAGATGTCATATTCTCTATCATAAAAAGGTGTTAACAGTGTTTCTCAAGTGTTGCATGGGGGTACCATTTTTTCATGAATGAGTATGATATGAGAATTTAACGTTCATAAACAATCACAATTAGTATTTTCATAACTAATCACATCTAAGAAACACCATTTTTAAGCTTTACCGAGTAAAATTTATGAAATTCGTGTTAAAATCAAGAATCAAAGTTTTTTTTAAGGTTAAGTAAATAAAAAACTAGTTATCAAAGGATTAAAACATTATTTTAGTGAAATAGAAGTTTAAATTCAAGACCTATGATTTTTGAGATTTTGAGAAATTAATCAAAAAATTTACTAAGAAAGGAATGAATTCTTAGCTTAAATCCATAAGAGAATCAAGAAATAGATGTTCATCTTGCTTCCCTATCACCCATAAGCTTCACTTTTAAGCTCTCACACTATTTTAGGGTTTAACTCTCAATAGGCAAAGTGAAAGAATGAGCAAAATTAGGTAAAAGGACCTTTGTATATTGCACTAGTTTACCAGGCACAAAAAGGCATAAAACGCACCCCTGGAAAGCCTTTTACACTTTGTACACCAGTTAACCTGGTGCACCAGATTCTTAAGTCCAAAATGGACTTCGACAGGTGTCCAGGATTAGTCCGGCGTCCGATTTATGCAAATGAACTATGTAAGCCCACTAAATACAATGTTTCAAATACATTGGCAAAGTTAGATTTTTGAAAAGACGTTATTTTCACAAAGTTGACTCTCGAAACCCAAAATCACAATTTCCAAACTAAGGGTTGAAATGAGATTTAAAATCCACAAAACCACACCAAACATGTTACCTCCCTTAAATCAACGCTCTGGATCTGTTGGTGAAGTTCGTTAAGCTATTTGTTGCACAAATCAAAATATTAGCACAAAAGTCCAAAGGAGCTTCTCGAGGCAACCAAAAACCATAATATTATAAAAATGGTATCAAAATGCATCGGGAACCATGAAAATCACCTCCATATCCTAGAAATACCACAGTGCAACTATGAGGAGAGGTAAACTAGTTAAATCATATAAAATCACAAATTTTACATATTTCATCAAATTTTTAATTTGTTACATCATCTACCACTAAAAATCTATTTTGTCATCGAACTAAGGCAATGAAATACCTAAATCAATGAAGAGCTGGGCATAAGAACTATGCATATCAAACTCAATATCACGAGTAGCCTTATCTACAAGTTGATGTCTCCATTGAACCTTAACCATAGGGATAACTCTAAAGTGCAACTGCCTAACATCCCTAGTCAAAATAGAGATCAGCTCATCAACAAAAGATAACAACTTATCTAACTAAACTGACTCACAACGAATGACATGACACTTATTAGGAATACAACGGTGAAACATAGAAACAATAAAAACTAAATGAACAGTAAGCAAATCTAGGGGAAAGGCCAACTCATAGGCCACATCACCAATGGTTTGAAGAATCTCAAATGGACTAATACACCTAGGGCTTATCTTGTACCTCTTCCCAAACCTCATCACACCCTTCATGGGTGAAACCTAGAGAAAAACATGGTCACCAACACCAAATCTCAAGGAAAGAAACCTACAATTTTTAAAGCACTTTTGTCTACTCTAAGACACTCGAAATCTATCCTAAATAATCTGGACTCTGTCCACAGACTCACGAATAAGGATCGTACCTCGAGGTCTCACCTAGGAAACATTAAACCAACCCACTAGCAAGAGATAAAGCATACCATACAACGCCTCAAAAGAGGCCATATCAATCCAAAAATAGTAGCTATTATTATAGGTAAACTCTACTGAAGCCAAATACTGCTCCCACTGGTCACCAAAATCCATCACACAAGCATTGTGCATATCCTCTAAAACCTAGATAGTTCGCTCTAACTGACTATGTGTCTAGGGGTGAAATGTTGTAAGATCAACTCGAGTGCCCAACTAATCCTGAAAAGTCTCACAAAAGTAGGAAGTAAATACAGAGCCTAGATCTAAAATAATAAACACAAGCACAACATATAGTTACATAATCTTATGAATATAGATATGAGCCACCCTCTCAGCACTAATGAAAACCTAAAATGGCGTAAAATGAATTGACTTGTCTAATTGATCCAAGATTACCCAACACTATTAAATCAATGAGATGTATTAGGAAAACTAGTCATCCACTCTCGGCACACAAACTCAGCCTCCAATCCACTAAACTCCAGCTAAATCAAGTGAGGCTTCCTTATTTTCCCCACTTAACACTTTATCTTGAATCAACCACAATATAACATCATTAAACTGATGGGCTCAAATCTCCTCCATCAATGAACATGTAGTCTTCACAAATGCCAAACCATGCCCAAGTGTCGAAATATCAAGCCTGACCAATTGGTTTAGTAAAGACTGAACCTTTAAGGCCAAGGGACTTTCTCAAGTCAAAAGATACACCAATCTACTCATGCTAGTCGACTTTCGACTCAAGATATCCAAAACTATATAATCCTTACTCGGATGATAGAGAATGGTCAAGTCATAATCCTTAAGCAACTCAAGCCAATGGAGCTGCCTTATATTATGATATTGCTGGGTGAAGAAGTATTAAAGGTTATGATTGATACATGAACAAAGTACGGAATCAAAAAGTAAACTACAATACGAATATGAAAGCTACAGATAGATAAAGAAGTAATAAGATAGACACAATACAAGGAATTGAAAGAAAATAAAGGGTGTATCAACCCTAAACCCTCAATCAATTAAACCAAACAAAGCACCTAAATCTTATGTAGACCTCAAGGGAATCGATTCCCAAGCAACCTATGTTTCTAAGAAAAAGATCAACACAAGAGAATCCATGTTTGCCTCACACTCTCACAAGTGTTCAAATTCATAATTCAACATAAACTACCTACTAAAATGAAAGTAAGTCCTATTTATAGTCTAGTCTAGGTTATTACATCATATGGGCACAAAAGTAACCCATTTAGGAATGACAAACACATAAAAGCCCATTAGGCACTTTCTTGAGCATATGGGAAGCACGTGGGGCCCATCCCATGTGTATAGTGGGCTGCTTTGACCCTCTCTAAAAGATCTAGAGCGGGTTGGGTGCACCTCCTATGCAGATGGAGTGTATCTCCTCTTTCGGGGGCTTTCTAGCCCCGTTTTGTCTTCCATTGGCCTCTCTAACATCCCTTTAGTCTCCTTTGTCATCATAATCATCCAATGGACATCTTTCCATAGCCCTCAAGATGTCTTCAAGTGTTATTTGACCCATAAGAATTCTCTCTAGCAACTCAGAGGCCATTTGGCTTATATTATCCTTCCCTTCTTGAAAAGGATTCGACCTCGAATCCAAACATTGCAACACCAAATAAAGGATAAGTAAACACAATATCCTCATAACAATCATACCATCATATAAAGGTTGCATATGCTTAAGATATAACCAAGCATCAAAATGATCAACAAAGGGTATATAACCCCACAAATTAAGAGCTACTTGGTAATTCAATATATTTGGACAAATGGGTATGCTATAGGAACCATGGTAATCATTGAACCTCTCTTGAAGTCTCACATGGATTCCAAGTTTCAATAAGCTCATAGCCCTACTATAACACTCATCTTTATAGGAGACCCTTCCCTTACTCAATTTTGGCCTCTCAAGTAGATTAGAAATCTCCAAGAAAGTCTTTTTGTCATGGGAATGAGTTTCAACACCCTCTAACATGGTTGGCTTGTCTTCTTAACCAAGCACCAAGTGGTGTGGAGAAGAACCTCCATATTTTAAATGACCACCGAGATGAGATGGGTAGAGTGTCCATGGACAATGGTTTAGGAAACACTTTTTTCCTTTAAGATTACCACCAATACAATTATTTGTACCTTTTATACTAGAATGATCATCAACAAAGGCAATTAGAGGGTCATTCCTATTCAATCGACCAAAAATCCCAATATCACTATTCACTTAAGGTCCTTTAAACACTTCACAAATATTCCCAAGTGATGGTCTAGGTTCACACACAATTCGGTCCTCATGACTTCCACAAGACAATGTACTATCACATATCTCAATAGCTTCAACACTAGGTGGACATAAATCACTCTTACTAGAAGAGTCAATTTTGTCATCATAAGGATCAACTAGTGTTTCCACGCTTTCAAGTTGTACATTATCATCATGAAGTATGGAGACATTAGGCTCCCTTAAAGATGAACTATTTTTCTCACTTAATTGGCTACTAGCCTCAGTTACTAGAGTGCAAGAGTTAGTTTTATTACCTTGAAGTTCGTTTGGAGCATGTCCACTCAAAGAAGCTCGGGAATTTGATGGATTGAATAGGATGGATTTAGGGAAGTGTAGGCGATCTATTATTTTATCCATCCTTCTTGAGAGTGAACTTTCCAGGATTTCCATTCTTTGATCTACATCTTGTTTCACACTCATTATAGACGCCATTAAAGTTTCCATGTTTATCTCTCGCGAAGATCTTAAGCTACCTTCTCCCGATGCCATGGTACCTATATAAAAGAAATACTAAAACAAATCAAAAACAAAAAAATGTTAAAGGTTAAGAAATCAACCTCACAAGCTCTCAAAGTTCATACCTTTAGTTTATCTCTCAATTAGCGTCGCAAGTGTTGATAACTCGTTTATACTCCAATGAGAATTATTGGTACCAATTGTGGCTTGAGGTCGGAATAGATTCTTGTTTGAAATTGAAAAGAGAAACACTCAAAAACAACTAATGTACTTGAATCAAGAAGGTTCAATAAAAACAAAAGAGAAAAACACACAAGAACGGATAAGAAAGAGTCTGACTCTAGAGCCAATTAATCAACTAATAGATCAATTATTAGTTGTTAATTAATGTTTAAGAATCAAAATATGAAGTTAAGAACCAAGAAATGAAGTTAGATTGATGGAACCTTGCAAAAAGTGTGTTGAAAAGGGTGATCTGCGCTTGGAACAAGCTGAAGCGGATTGGGAGCAGACCTAGTTTTGGGCTACTGTTTTGGGCTGCCCTTGACCTACTTTTTCAGGTTGGGTGCACATCCAAGGCACCTCCAAGGCAGATCAACCGAAATACTTGCACAAGGGGTCAAAATGTACTTGTTGTGGTCCCTTTTTGTCTTCTACCCTTGGAATATTCTTTGAATCTTCAAAGGTGCTCTTGTACTAACACTTTTGTACAGTTTTTCTTTATCCTTTTTGGATCAAACAACAACCTTTTGATGAAGATTTAACTTGAATATATGAATCATCTCAAGAACACCAAGAACAATTTTGAAAATCCAAAATGCACAACTTCTTTGTTTTGGCTCGAAATTCCATGAAATTTTATCCTTGGGCTCTCATCAACATAAGAAACACATTACATGCATCATTAGCCTTCAAAACATCAGCAAAACGTCCAGATTTTCAAACCCACTTGCATTTCCTTCAATCTTCAAATCTGTAAAAATGGTGGATTTTTCAAACTTCTCCAAATGACATCATCTTTTAACTCTAAGCTTCTTTCAACGTTGGAAACACTTTTTCAACTTCTTCAACCTCAAATGCCAACCAAAAATTTGTAGATCTAAACACCCATTTCTTCAAATTTCAAGACAACAATGGTGGATTCTTCCAAATGTACTTCCAAACACACTAAATGACCAAGTTCCAACCTAAATATTACGAGATGAAACAAATCTAGTGTAGAAACACAAGAAGGACTCAAGAACAAAAAAAATGTTAGGGGGATTTTCTTAAAAACGTTTTTGACAAACTTTTTTTTATTTTTGAGATAACAAACCCAAGATTGACTTCATGGGAATGAAATCAAGCTCGGCTCTGATACCAAATGATACACGAACAAAGTACGGAATAAAAAAGTAAACTACGATATGAATATGACAGCTAAAGGTAGATAGAGAAACAATAAGATAGACACAATGCAAGAAATTGTAAGTAAATAAAGGATGTATCAAACCCTAAACCCTCAATCAATTAAACCGAACAAAGCACCTAAATCTTACGTAGACCTCAAGGGAATTAACTCCCAAGCAACCTAAGTTTCTAAATAAAAGATCAACACAAGCAAATCCACACTTGCCTCACACTCTCACAAGTTTTCAAATTCATAATTCAACATAAATTACCTACTAAAATGAAGATAACTCCTATTTATAGTCTAGTTTAGGTTATTACATCATATAGTCCCAAAAGTGACCCATTAAGGAAAGACAAACACATTGAAGCCCATTAGGCACTTGTTTGAGTATATGGGGCGCACATGGGGCATATCCCAAGGGTATAGTGGGCTGTTTTGACCCTCTCTAGTAGATCTAGAGCGGGTTGGGTGCACCTCCAAAGCAGATGGGGTGAATCTCCTCTTTCGGGGGTTTTCTAGCCCTATTTTGTCTTCCATTGGCCTCTCTAACGTCCCTTGAGTGTCCTTTGTCATCATAATCATCTAATGGACACCTTTCCGTAACTCTCAAGAAGTCTTCAAGTGTCATTTGACCCGTAAGCCTCCTCTCTAGCAGCTCGGTCGCCATTTGGCTTGTATCAATGATGATCCAAGAAAATCTCACAACGGACTCCATACAAGTAGTGCCCCTACAAATTCCAAGCAAACACAACCGCGCATAACTCCAAATCATAGGTAGGAAAATTCCAATCATGGGGCTTCAACTTATGAGAAGCATACAAAATTACCTTGCCCTTCTACATCAACATAGACCCAATCCTATGCTTTACAAAACATGGTAAACCCATACCCTTCTTAGGTAAAGCCAAAATAAGAGTTGAAGTCAACAAATCCTTAATCTTTGAAAGTTCATCTCACATACATCAAACTACTAAAAAAAATCTTCTTCTGAGTCAACTTAGTCAATGGACAGGAAATATATGAGAAACCCTATACAAAACACCGATAATAACTTGCCAAGCCAATAAAACTCTGAATCTCGGTAGGTAAAGTAGGTCTAGCCCAATCACGAACTGCTGCAACCTTAGCTAGATCAACCATAATACCTTCTTTAGTCACCACATGACCCCAAAAAGAAAGAAACTCCAACCAAAACTCGCACTTAGAGAACTTCGCATGCAACTTCTCATCCCTCAATTTTTAAAGCACAATCCATAAATGCTCATCATAATCAGCCTCACTCTTGGAATAAACCTAGATATCATCTACAAATATAATAACCAAGGAGTCGAGATACGGTTAAAACTCCTAGTTTATTAACTCTATGAATGAGATAGGAGCATTTGTCAATCCAAAGGACATGACCAAGGACTATATCGAGTTTGAAAAGCTATCTTTGGAATATTTGAAGCTCTAATCCTCAATTGATGATAACCTGACCTCATATAAATCTTCATAAACACCGTAGCACCCTAAAGCTGATCAAATAAATCATCAATAAGAGGAAGAGGCTACTTATTCTTAATGGTCAACTTTTTCAACTATCAATAATCAATACACATCCACAAAAACCTATCCTTTTTCCTGAAAAACAAGAGAGGCACCCCAAGGAGATATAGTAAGTCAGATAAATCCCTTATCCAACAACTTCTGTAATTGATCCTTCAATTCCTTTAACTCGATCGGGGTCATACTATAAGGAGGAATAGAAATAAGCTTGGTGCCCATCTCCACATCAATAGAAAAAATAATATCACGATCTAGAGGCATACTAGGTAAATTCATAGGAAACATATCCATAAACTCACGAACAACATAGATAGAATCCAAGATAGTTGGTGAAACAACACTAGTATCATGAATATGATCCAAATAATCTAAACATCCCCTTTTAACCAATCTACGATCCTGAACATAAGAGATAACCCTCTTAGGACCCAAAAGAAGTGCACCCTTCCAAGCTATCCTTGGTACACCCAACAAAGCTAAAGTCACAGTCTTAGCAAAACAATCTAAGACAGCATGATAAGGGGCCAACCAATCCATATCCAAAAGAACATCAAAATTAACCATAGCTAACACAAACAAATCTACCCAAGTCTTTCGACTAGCGAAGGTCATAATACAAGATTGGTACACTCGATCCACCACTCAAGAATCAACTACTGGGTAGATACACAAATAATCTTGGCAAGAGTCTCACTAACAAAATCAAAACCCAAAGAAAAATACACAGACACATAGGAAAAAGTCAATCCAAGATCAAATAACACAGATGCAGATCTGAAAAAAATGGGGATGAAACTTGTGATCATAGCATCAGAAGCCTTCGTCTCAAGATTCGCGGGTATAGCATAACACTGACCACTACCTTAAACTAGGTAAGTATCCCCACGACTACCATATTCCTGAGTGGCCCCACAACCACCCCCATGAGCTACACTACCTCTGTCTCTTGCACCTCTGGTAGAACCCCTACCCCTTACAGCTGAAATAGAAGTAGCCCAAATCACGGAGCAGGGATAGTCCCTGGCCACATGGCCAATCTCATTACACACATAGAAACCTTTATGACCCATCTTAATAGGAGAAGATACAACTCAGCCCGAACAGTCACCTGCATTGCTGGACCAGAAAATCCACCACTAGAAGTATGTAAGGTCATCTGCACTGGCCTACCCTAATATTAATGAGAAAATCAAAAATCTCTACCATAAGAAGACTTGACACGACCCGACTTGGGGCCTTATCGTAATGGGCATCCCAAGTCCAGCCTGGATTAAGGACTATCTTTAAGCTCTAAGATATGAAATAAACCTCCCCCTAGGAGGTAAGGAACCACCCTCCCACTCAATAAATGGTTCACCAGAGAACCTAAAGATAACCTTACGAATTAGACAATCTAAGGATACATAACAAGAGTGTAACTAATCCATCCCTAGAATAACATCAAAATCTACCATATCAAGTTCAAACTAATCCACCCGAGTTTGCCTACTACCAACAGATACCAAAAATACCCTATAGACTCTTTTAGCAACCATAAAGTCACATACCGGGGTAGAAATAGAAAAAGGATCCGAAATAACCTTGGGATATAAACCAAAACATAAAGCCACAAATAGGGTCACATAAGAATGGGTGTATCCTGAATTAAGCAAACAATATACATCATGAGAAAAGAGTTGTAACATACCAGTCACAACAACAAGTGATGCTTCTTATTCCTATTGAGTAGAAAGTGCATATAACCTATTATGACTTTTGTCGATATCAGAAGCAGAAACTAATGTAGAAGCAGTACCCTTCGGTGTAGGAGCAGAAGATAAAGCAACCGAAGCCTTACTCACTCCTAAAGCACCCTTACCAACCAGATAATTTCTGAGTATATGTCCTGCCTGACTACAATTGAAATATTTATCCCTCCCTTTATCATAGAAGTCCCTATGAAACCTACTATAAAACCGACAAGGAAGACATAATAAGGCCAATTGAGCCTCACTTTCCTAAGATTGGGCACCCTTTTCCTGGTAATTATCATCACCCTACTAACACCTATCACCTTACTATTTTAGGTAAGGAGCACATAGAAAAAAAACTAGAACTCCCTCACTTCTTCTTTGGCCACTTATCATCATCCCAACCACCTTGCTTTTGAGCGCCATCATAATCAAAAAACTTAAACTTCTTACTCTACCTTGACCCAAACTCAGCCTTTTTTCTTTTTTCCTCCTCCACTTATTGCATATAAACCACCAACCTAGAAATATCTATATCTTTAATTAGCAATGTAGTCTTGCTTTCAAAGATCAAATCCCGAGACAGTCCAAAAGTAAAGTATCTCACCCTTGCCCATATATCAGACACTAATTTTGGAGCATACCTTGACAGTTGATGGAATTTCAAGGCAAAATCCTTGACAGACATCTTTCCTTATCTCAGATTAACAAATTTCTCTACCTTTATTTCCCTCAACTATTGAGAAAAAAAGTAATCTACAAAAGCATTGGAGAAAGTTTCCTATAAGTCGACTTCTTAAAATTACCTCTCTCCCTATTTCACTCGTCGTATCATTCGTATGCCACATCCTTAAACTGGTAAGTGATGATGCTTAACTTACACAACAATTTAGTGCAAGACAGTCATCGTCAATATATTTACCCAACTTTGAATTCGGGGTTGAATCAACAGGGAACAATGTGAGTGGCGATTAAACTAGTTTGAAACTAAAGCTACAAGTTAAATTCAAATAAATGATATGAAAATATAAAATGGGGATTTTTGATGATCAGAAAATAATTGTTTGTCACTTTAGTTTCAGTATTTGTAATCAAAAGTTAATGGAAAACTAGAATTATGCTCACTATGGGTTTCGGTACTTGACAGATGCTAATAGTGATTCAAGATTCTCACGAGAGGTTGGAACAATAGATTGTCTTTATCAAAGTTATGCCTAAAAGTCTCTCCACCTACTTAAGCATTTAATTACCTAATCCTCTCAGACTTAGGGCATTTATATTCACTGACCAGACTTCACCTCAGGTTAATTAACCTTGTTGCATCGTCAATTATTAAACGGACTATTGGTAGCTTCCAAGTCCCTGTCAATAATTCACTTCCTACTATAGTTGATTTCTAATCTCAAGTAAATCAAAGCAGGTGCTATCTATCATTTGCAACCAAAAGATAGTAATTAAAACCTCAAAATTAACAAGGAGTCCTATTGCCTTTAGAATCTTGAACACTTAGCAACTTACCAAGACCTAACCTATAGATCCCATAATTTAGGTTAAAGGGATTTAGCCACTCATAATGTAAGAATCAATACAACAAGTTAAATTCATAATTTGAAAGATAAACTTACAGCAAGATGAATAGCAACGAGTGTTTCTCATATTAGATCAAAGTAGAAATCCCAAAATATTGATAGTAATCTCTTCAAAGTTAATTGTTTTGTTCAATCAAAGAAACTAGAGGAAAAATAACAAAATACGTACGTTCCAATATAGGTTCAGAATCTCGAGTACCAGCTGATATGTTCTGCCTCCCGATATGTTCAGCCTCCTTTTATAATTAGAAAAACCTAACATATGCTTTAAATACTTCATCCTAATTATGGAAACAAAATCAAAGAGTTTAGTAATTTCTTGGACAGGTGACAACAGTTTGTGATGCCTTATCAGGAGTCTGACGACTTATCACAGATGTCGTCAGCTCCTCTTCACTATTGATAACTTCTGCTTAAGGCTGATGGTGAATCCTGATGGCTTATCAAACTGTGATGACATGTCAGACAATGTCGTCACTTCTCCACCTCAGCTCCCATATTCTGTCTAAGGCTGACGACGACTCTGATAGCTTATCACAAGGCTGAAGGCTTATCACATATTGTCGTCACTTCTTCTAACTGAATCCCATTCTCTATTTAAGGCTAATGATGAAGCTGATAACCTATCGAAGTGTTGATGACTTATCAGTGTCTTCAACCACACTTCCCTTCTATTTGCTTCAGATTTTAACTCTTTTACTTCCATCATTGTTGGTTCTCTTGCATCATGACTTCCATTGCAAAATCAAAGATAAAACAATCAAAAATGACAAAAATTGCTTAAGACTTTGCAATTATTCTCAATTAAAAGTCTCAAATGTGTTAGCATCTGCTCACACATCAACACCTTCAACTTAAAACAATTATTTGTCCTCAAGTAACTAAAACACAACCAAGGGGATACAAAGTACATTTGGCAGTCAATCATCTATATTATCTCAAATTATCTTCACCATCTCCAAGGTCAATTAATTTAAAAAACAACTATGCATATTATTAAAGAACAACAATGCGACACACAGAAATCAAGATATGGCATCAATTCAACAACAAGAACCATGCATGTACTAAGATTACACTATCCAAATAAGTTAGCAACTAGTAATGTAACTAGTGTGCCCTCACTACAAAAAAAGTCCCACTTTAGTTTTATCAAACATCACATTTGTAACCATGGGGACAATCACAAGACACTCACTCTCAGAATTAAGTTCCAATTAATGTATGTCGAATACCGTAGGCTTGCCCATATTGTCATTACCAATTCTTTCAGACAGTCCAGCTAGGATCACTATAGGTCTTCTCTTAGGCTTGTAATGTAGGCTAGGGGCTAGTATGATACTCAATGATATTTAAAGAGACTAAGCCTCCTTGACACTACACTAGCTTATGGAGTTTCACTAATTAGCCTTTTTCTAGTCTTATCTTTTCTTGATCACACTTATTCAGGATGGGTGCGGTTCTTTTCTACAATTACTTCTTCTTTTTCACAACTTTTCTTTTCTTACTCTTTTCCACCACACCTAGCTTTTTAGTATTTTCTTTTATTCTACTTTTCTTTATACTCAATTTACATCACGCACCCCTATGGTAGCCACCATCAACTTAGGCTATTTGCCTAAGTTAAAGTGCACAATGTCCAAGGAGGACCAGGGCCAAAACAGGTTTATTGTGATACAAATGGGAAGGTGATAGGTATAATAAAAAGAATAGGCATTCAGGCTCAAAATCATAATCAAGGGATATTATTTACACATGGAAGGTCATTTAGGCTAAATGTGGACTAATATCAACAACGTTCTATGATCCTTTCCTAACCGCTATCCTACAACCAAGGCAAGACCAATCGGGTAAGTTATGGATTTAACACACAACGGGAACTAGGTAGTATCTCACACACACATGGAACAAAGGTACATCACAAGCTACTACCCATTCGGTTCATGCAATTGTTTAGCAATGGTTATCATGTTACTAGTACTAATTCCATAACAAGATGCACAGTGCATATCACACAGTTATAATACAGACCATTGGAGAGGTGTTCAAAAATCAACAAAAACATGTTAACTTCCTAAGGTACTTGTATTTCTCCTAGTCAACTACAATATTTTACAACAAATCATAATATGCCTAAACATGTCGACTCTACTAAGAACAAGACTCCGGAGAAAAAAGGCACGGCAACAAAAACCCGAAGAGGATATCAGCACCCACAAGTAGTCCTACCCTCAACTTATAATCATACATTGTCCCCAATATGTCAAACCAAAATAAGAGAATCAGAAACATACCTGTGGCACCATGGGCGCAAAGATCTGATGTCAATGACATAATACGAATACAAACAACAAAATACCTTGGGTTGCCTCCTAAGAAGTGCCTAATTTAGTATTGTGGTACGACTAGGTTATCTTGACTACTCAGAATTAATCAAGATACCTTAAAAGTGCTTCATCCTTTATCCCTCCACTTAGACTATTTGAATTTCACCCCCAACTTAGAGTCCATCTTCTTTCTTCGATCATAGGGGGTGGTACAAAAATTAAGAAGTTGAGTAATGGATTGAGCGTGGTAAACCACTCGGCCTTAATGTGAGGTGTGTTTTTATGTTGCTTATCAAGTGTAAAATAAAGAATATGGGATTTTTTGTTCCTCATCTTCACACTCTTCCACCATTTTAGATGATTCCACAAACAAGATATCATCTAAATATAACATGGAAAAATGCTTCGAGTGAGGCCCAACTAATTCTACTTCAAAATTTACGTTATCTACTACACACTCACTTTTATTCACCTTCTCAATATCAGTCTCAAGATTAAGATGACAATCGAGTGGTTGCGATTCTTGAGTTTTCTCCTCAAATTGGCTAATGTCCCCCTCATATTCTTCTTTGTTTAGCCACTGTAAACATGGTGGGAGTGGTAACTCTTTTAGCTCTAGCCACAACTGTTCTTGATTCTCTAAGATGCATTTCATCAATTTGTTCGCTTGAAACATGAAAGCACACATATCTTCAGTATGATCACTTTGACCACAAGCCAAACACCAAGTTACAGTAAGTAGGACAGTATCCACATCATATTGTGAAGGTTCCATCCATGCACTTCTAGGTAAATCTGGACAGCAAGCCTCAAAATATGGTCCCTACAATAATAACAAGAATCATCACAAGAATCGTCATCACTCAAAAGAAAACATCTATCCAGGCTGATATCTCAAGAAAAGTGTGAGAAAAATAAAAATAAAATAAAATAAAAAAATTAAACTAAACAAATATTTACAAGTTTGAATTCAAGAAAGTAAACTAAAATTTCAAACCAACTCAATACGTCAAATTATTCCCCGGTAATGGCACCACTTTTCATAACGCTCAACTTACACGTCAATTTAGTGCAAAGCGATCGTCGTCAATATATTTACCCAACTTTGAAGTCGGGGTAGAATCCATAGGGAACAATGTGAGTGGCGATTAAACTAGTTTGAAACTAAACCTACAAGTTAAATTCAAACAAATGATACGAAAAGATAAAATGGGGGTTTTTGATGATCAACATATAATTGTTGGTAACTTTAGTTTCAGTGTTTGTAATCAAGAGTTTATGAAAAACCAGAATTATGTTCACTGTGGGTTTTGGTACTTGACAGATGCTAATAGTGATCAAGATTCTCACGATAGGTTGGAACAAAAGATTGTCTTTATCGAAGTTATACCTAAATGTCTCTCGACCTACTTTAGCATTTAATTACCTATTCCTCTCGGACTTAGGAAATTTATATTCACTGACCAGACTTCACCTCAGGTTCATTAACTTTGTTAGAGTGTCAATTATTAAACGGAAGGTTAGTAGCTTCCAAGTCCATGTCAATAATTTATTTCCTACTGTAGTTGATTTCTTATCTCAAGCAAATCAAAGTAGGTGCTATCTATCGTTTGCAACCAATGGATAATATTAAAACCTCAGAATTATCAAGGAGTCTTATTAACTTTAGAATCTTGAACACTTAGAAACTTACCAAGACCTAACCGATAGATCCCATAATTCGGGTTAAAGGGATTTAGCCACTCATAATGTAATAATCGATACAAAAAGTTGAATTCATAATTTGAAAGATAAACTTACAACAAGATGAATAGCAACGAGTGTTTCTCAGATTAGATCAAAGTAGAAATCCCAAAATATTGATGATAATCTCTTCAAAGTTAATTGTTTTGTTCAAGCCAAGAATCTAGAGAGAAAATAACAAAATATGTGTGTTCCAAAATAGGTTCTGAATCTTGAGTACCAGCCGATATGTTCTGTCTCCCGATATGTTCAGCCTCCTTTTATAATTAGAAAACCCTAACATATGCTTTAAATACTTCATCTTAATTATGGAAATAAAATCACAGAGTTCATTGATTTCTCGAACAGGTGACGACATTTTCTGATGCCTTATCAGAAGTCTGACGACTTATCACAATGTCGTCACCTCCTCTTCACTTTTAACAACTTCTGCTTAAGGCTGACAGTGAATCCTGATGGCTTATCAAAACTGTGATGACATATAAGACAATGTCATCACTTCTCTAGCTCATCTCCCATGTTCTGTCTAAGGCTGACGGTGACTCTGACGGCTTATCACAAGGATGATGGATTATCATATGTCGTCGTCACTTCTTCCAACTGAATCCCATTCTCTGCTTAAGGCTGACGATGAAGTTGATAACCTATCAAAGTGCTGACGACTTATCAAGAATGTCGTCATCCACACTTTTCTTCTATTTTCTTCAAATTTCAACTCTTTTACATCAATCATTGTTGGTTCTCTTACATCTTGACTTCCACTGCAAAATCAAAGATAAAACAATCAAAAATAATAAAAGTTTCTTAAGACTTTGCATTTATTCTTAGTTAAAATCCTCAAATGTGTTAGCATCTGCTCACACATCAGTAAGCAGCAAAATTTACCCTTCCACATCTGTGGCCTACATCAACCTAAAGATTTTCTCCATAATATCCAAGAAACCCTGAGGATCCTCCTCCACCTTCACACCAGTAAAGTTAGGAGGATTCATCTTTATAAACTCGAAAACCCTTGTGGCCTCAGCAAATGAAACACTAGATGCACCCTGCTCAGCCTGATCGGCAACCAACTGAGCAATAACATGAATCGATTGGATAAATTTTGCATTAGTCACCTCATCCTGGGGAGGACTAGTAGCAATCGTTGGAACTCTAGAAATATTAAAAACTAGGCCCCTAGACCGAGTATGGATCCCCTGAGTATTTCATATCCCTTTAACATTGTCCCCAGTTAGGACAGTAGAGTTACTTTGTATGTAGAGGGATGATCTAAAAAGCGAACAAACCAGGATTAAAGAATATATCAGGACTTAGTCTCCATTCTTGAAAATGGAATACCAAGAAAATTAAATATTCCTAAATGCCTTGTAGCGTCTCCCTTATGAGTGTGGCGCGCTACATACTCTTAAAAGAGACTCTACTAGACACGACTTGTGGACACCCAATTGACCATGAACCTAAAGCTCTGATACCAGCTTGACATAACCCGGCCTGGGGCTTTGTCGTAATGGGAATCCCAAATCCAACCCGGATTAGGGACTACGCCCGATACCCAACCCAACCATCCAAATGCGTACCTTGAGACGGATGGATTCCAGATGTATAATAAGATAGTGTGTAAGCATAAACTAAGACTCTGGGATAGGCCTATAACCGTGACCGACCTAAATAAGTCCAACCACCCATTAGTTACCAACAACCATAACCAAACCAATATAAAAACCAAGTTCCTATTCGTAACATAATATAAAAGGATGGAACAATAATAAATTCAATCAAACAGTATCAGCCCTAATACAAATGTCTATACTAAGGCTGACACCCATATCGGCACCGCCCATTCCAATCCATAGTAGTCACACAAGCCTCTAAGTAAAAGAAAAACATTATCCTATTGGGACATGCCCCCAACCACAGCCAAAACCAATATCCATAAAATTATCAAAGTATGTAAAGACATCCATGATATGAAATAGAGCCTTCCAAAATATGGAATCTCACCACTTCAATCTGATAGCTATTCCCGAATCTGATTACTAAGCAGGAGGAGTAGAATGGTCGGTTCCTACATCGCATGGGGATAAAGCTGCCTAAAAAGGGGCTAGTGGGTGAACACTATCATAAACTCAGGATAAGTATAAAATAATGCCATCCAATAAAACTAAGAAAACCAACCATATGCATACAAACCATACATATATATAATCATGCCGGGAAAGGGAAATAGGTTTAGCATGCCTTTAAAACCATTAACCTGGGTATGTGTAGCTTAACCATCCTAAAACCACTCATGGGCTACGTAGGTCTAGTGTAACCCCCTGAATAGGCCCTGATGCATGTAGCCGCATGAATCAGAGATACCATAAGAGTAGAGGATTCCCAAGTACCCTTCTCTCTTCATGATATATATGTACAGTGTACTTAGAGGTTTCCCATATACCTCATAGTATTATATATGATCACTATGACCAACCCTCATGTCGACAAACATGAGTTTTCAATGTTTTCCATTAGACTCATACCTTCACAGTTAGCTGTCACACCCTGCCATTATTTCCTAATTAAACCCATTACCATCCAACCAAACATTATTCCATTATCATTAATCAAGGCTATGAGTAGTGGCATTTTCATATCGACTAAAGCTTGAAATCAATGTCCTAGCCAACCTCTTATGTAAAGGAATTCCCATGTACCTATAGATAACATTATCAAGTTTACTTAGGGGATTCCTGCGTACCACACAAGTGTTCCATTATTATGTTTGCTTGGGGGAATCCTATGTACCCCACAAGTTCATTAACATGTTTACTTGGGGGATTTCCTTGTACCCCACAAGGAAGTTTAATTAACCATAACCATGATCACCAAACCTCACCATTTAATGATTCCAAACCATTTATACCATTTAGGGTTCCATTACCAAACCATAACATGCAATAGTTCCATAAAAAGTCCAATTGTATAGTAAAAGCATTATCATAGGGATTTTATCAAATATGTTGGGGGGATAGTGTTTCCAAAACCAATTCCAATTACCAATTTACCATTCCCATGCACCCAGTTGTCCAAACCACCATTAAAGCATGTAATTACATAATTAAAACATGGGAAAATCATAACCAAGCATTTAATACTAAATCTCCAACATATATTTGAAAACCCAAAACCATACAACAATTATACCATGAAAACATTGTATAAAACATGACTATAGTTGGAACTAACAATGAGGAAAGTGTACATGCCTTAGATTATGAAGATGATGGAGAGAAATCACCCAAACAATTTGTAAGTTACTCCTATAGATGAAACCCTATCCTTCCTTTACCCAAGAGCCTTAGACAGAATTAGAGAGACTTTCTAAGTATTTATGATTATAATAATAGGGTAAATAATGTCCCAATAGAGATATAAGTAATGGGTCCTTAAGTGGTTAAGTTGGGAAATATCCAGATTACCCCTAACTTAAACTGCTTAAAATTCCCGTCAGATGGTACAACTACCCATGCCAGTCATACCCTCCAATATAAGTGGTACCCACCAATCATACCCTAGGCCTCCCCCTATAAACCAACACTATCCACTATATGACTTACCCAACCCAATTCGTACCCAACCATATAACTAGTACCCCAATTTGTATCCCTGGCAGAATAGAACAAAGAAAGTTTGAACACTATCTACCATACAAATCAATGGTACAACTCATACACTAGCTTATGGCTCATAGTGAACCACTCGTACTCAGATCTAATTTAAGTTACCAAGTCTCAAATAATGTAAAGGAAAAACCTAAACCATACGACCCGTATCCAACCATACGACTTGTACCCTCCAAGCCGTACTCATTCCAGAAACCCATCCAACCCACCAACTAACACTGGTTAGCATCCAACCAAGACTATACCAACTGTACCCCATCATATGATGGGTACCCATAAGTCATATGATATTCAGAAACTAGAAATCTAAGAAATTTTCTAAGGGTCAAAACCCAGGGTGTTTTAGTCTCCCCCGCTAGGATCATTCGTCCTCGAATAACGGACAAGTTAGGTCAAACACAAGCATAATTTATTTGCATTACCAAAGATCAATCCAATCTTTAACCAAGTTAGAAAACAAAGATGTGATCAAGAACACATACCTTCCGCAAAAATATTCAGAGCAGAAAACTAATGCAGCTATTAAGAATTCACGTTCGCTTTCACTTCCCATGTAGCCTCTTCCACCTTGTGGTTCTACCATAGTTACTTAACCAAGGTAACATACTTGATCCATAACCGACGAACCTACTGATCCAATTTCTTAATCGGGACCTCTTCATAAGATAGAGAATTCAAGATTCCTAGTTCATCCAAAGAAACAATCAAAGAAGGATCACCAAGACACTATCTCAACATAGAGACATGAAATACCAGATGAATGGATCTGAAACTAAAAGGCAACTCCCATTCATACACCACGTTATCAACCCTCTGCAAAATTAGATAGGACCAACATATCAAGGACTAAGCTTTTCCTTCTTATCAAACTTCATCACTCCCTTTATGGGAGATACCTACAAGAATACCTTATCCCCAACATCAAACTCAAAGTCTCTTTGCCTTACATCCACAGAGGAATTTTTACTACTTTTGGCATCCTTAAGTCTATCTCGAATTACCTTTACCTTCTCCATATCCTAATAAACCAAATTTGAACTAAACATACCCGCCTCACCAAACTCAAACCACCTAATAGGAGATCTACACCTCCTACTATACAATACCTCAAAAGAGCACATCCTAATGCTAGAATGGTAGTTATTGTTGTAAGAAAACTCTACCAAAGGTAGATGCTCAACCCAATTGCCACCGTAATCAATCATACACGCATGAAGCATGTTCTACAATGTTTGAATAGTACTCTCTGCTTGCCCATCCGTTTGTGGGTGGAAAGCAACACTTAGACTAATCTTAGTACCCAACCTCTTCTAAAATGACTGCCAAAAGTAAATTGAAAATTGTGTACCACGATCAGAGATAATTGAAATAGGTACCCGATGAAGCTTTACAATCTCATGAAGATATAACTACTCATAGTCCTCAGCTAAAAAATTAGTTCTCACGGGCAAGAAGTGAACAGACTTTGTCTTCCTATCCACGATTACCCAAATCAAATCAAATTGATATCAAGACCGAGGAAGACTGGTAACGAAATCCATATTGATTATTTCCTGTTTCTATTCAGGCAACTCAATTTCCTGATACAACCCTCCAAGCCTCATTTGTTTAACTTTGACTTATTAGAATACCATGCATTTGACCACAAAATCAGACACATCCCTCTTCATACCATTCCACCAATATATCTCCTTGAGATCATATACATTTTAGTAAAACTGGGATGAACAACATAGCGCAACTCATGCACCTCAGCCAAAATCCTTTGTCGCAAACCATCGACGTCAGGAACACATAACCTCCCTTGATATCACAAAGTACCATCGCCACTGATGTCAAACAGCATCACCCATTATCCACCTATATCATCCTTGATTTTCATCAAGATAAGATCTAGCATTTGCTTTTACTTAATCTCTGAACCAAGAGACAACCGAACCACTTCCTGTACCATTACACCACAATCATTGGAGTCCAAGAGATGAACTCTAAGATTAGCCAAGAGGTGAATATCCTTCACCAATTCTCTCTTCTTCTTATCCACATGAGCTAAACTCCCCATGGACAACCTACTAAGAGCATCAGCAACCACGTTAGCTTTACCTGGGTGGTAATGAAGACTTATACCATAGTCCTTCAGAAGCTCCAACCATTTATTCAACCTGAGATTTAGCTCTTTCTGAGTGAACATGTACTGTAGACTTATGATCAGAAAAGATGTCTACGTGCTCTCCATATAAATAATGCTGCCAGATTTTCAAAGAAAAAACCACTGCTAAAAGCTCTAAATCATGAGTAGGATAATTTCTCTCATGTACCTTCAACTGCCTAGAAGCATAGGAAATCACCTTACCATGATGCATCAAAATGCAACCAAGTCTCACCTGAGATACATCACAATACACCATAAACCCCTTATTACCTTTAGGCAATATCAAAATCAAAGTTGAAGTTAGCTTATCCTTAAGCTTCTCGAAAATCTCCTCAAAAGCATTCGACCAAGAAAATTTTAACTTTTTCTGAGTCAAATTAGTTAATGGGGAAGCTATCATCGAGAAACTTTCCACGAACTGCTTATAATACCCAGCCAAACCTAAGAAGCTCCAAATATCAATTGGATTCATCGATCTAGGCCACTTTTTAACCACAACCACCTTTTACGGATCCACCATGATGCCCTCACTAGAAATAATATGACTGAGAAAAGTCACAGCATTCAACCAAAACTTACATTAGGAGAATTAGGCATACAACTGTTGCCCTTTCAAAATCTATAATACTATACGGAGGTCATTGGCATGATCCACCTCACTCATAGAATAAACAAAAATGTCATTAATGAACACAATGACAAAAAGATCTAGAAACTACCTGAAACCCCTGTTCATCAAATCCATAAAGGTCGCTAGAGCATTAGTCAAACCAAATGACATAACCAGGAACTCAAAGTACCCAAACCGAGTATGAAAAGTCATCTTAGGGATATCTACCTCCCTAATCTTAAGCTGATGATACCCAGACCGAAGATCTATCTTAGAAAAAATTTATCACCTTGCAACTGATCATACAAGTCATCTATCCTTGGAAGAGGATACTTGTTTTTAACTGTTATCTTATTCAACTATCGATAGTCAATGCACATCCAAAGGGAACCATCCTTCTTTCGCACGAATAGCACCAGTAAACCCCATGGGGATACCCTAGGACAGATAAAACCTTTATTCAAGAAATCCTTAAGTTGCTCCATGAGTTCCCTTAACTCAGCCGAAACCATTCTATAAAGAGGAATAGATATTGGACGAGTGTTCGGAACCAAATCAATTCCAAACTCAATCGTCCTAACTGGAGAAACACTATAAAGATCATCCAAAAAGACCTCCCGAAAACTCATTCACCATCAAAACCAAATGTAAAGAAGAACCTTCCAAATTAGAACCTTTAACCCAGACCAGATGATAGAGACATCTTTTGGATATCAATCTCTGAGCTCTAAGTTAAGAAATAAATATCCCTCTAAGAGCTAGGGAACCACCCTCCAACTCAATAACTAGTCCATCGGGGAACCTAAATACAACCATACAAGTCCGACAATCTAAGGACACATAACAAGAGTGTAACCAATTCATCCCCAAAATAACATTAAAATCCACCATATCAAGTTCAAAAAAATCCACCAGAGTCTTCCTAATACCAACAGATAACACACATACCCTATAGACTCTTTTAGCAACCACAGAGTCACCTACTAAGGTAGAACAGAAAAGTGATCTGAAATAACCTCAGGATTAAAACCAAAATACACAGCCACAAATGTCATATAAGAGAGAGAGAACCCTAGATCAAGAAAATAATAAATGTCACAAGAAAAGAGTTGTAACATTCCAGTCATGAGATCAGGTGATGCCTCAGATTCCTATCGAGTAGCAAGAGCATATAACCTATTCTGACTTATGTCGGTACCAAAAGCAAAAATTAATGCAAAAGCAATACCTTTTGGTAAAAGAACAAAAAATAAAGAAACCAGAGCCTTACTCACTCCCGAAGCACCCTTACCAACAAGAAAACTTTTGAGCATATGGCCTAGCTGACCATATTTGAAATACCTATCCCTACCTTTATCACAGAAGCCCCTATGTAACCTACCATAGAATCGATAAGAAGGAAATGATGAGGCTGACTGAACTCCACTTTTTTTAGTTGGTCACCCTGTGCTCAAAAATATTCACCACCCTTCTGATGCCTATCACCTGAGTTTTTTATGTTAGGAGCACTAGTTGTAGAGAAAGAACAAGAACTCCCCCACTTCTTCTTTAGCCACTTACCGCCATCTAACCACCTTACTGTTGAGCACCACCCTGTTTATAAAACTTTAACTTCTTTCTCTGTCTTTCCCCATACTCAGCCTTCTTTCTGTTTCCTCCTCCATATGAACTGCCAACCTAGAAATATCCATATCCTTGATCAGTGAAGCAGTCTTGCTTTTAAGGAGCGAATCTCAAGATAGTCCAGAAGTGAAATTTCTCATCCTTGCCCGCATATCAGACACCAATTTTAGAGCATACCTTGACAGTTGATGAAATTTCAAGGCATATTCCTTGACATACATCTTTCCTTGTCTCAGATTGTCAAATTCCTCCGCCTTCACTTTCCTTAACTCCTGAGGAAAGAAGTGATCCAAAAAAGCATTAGAGAAAGTCTCCCATAAAGTCAACTCCTCAACATCGCCTCTCACCCTATCTGACAGCGCCCAAGCATACACGCAAGTGTACGTGGTCTTATCAAGTAGTAAAATTGATCAAGAAAGTCTAAGTATCGATCTCTCAGGGACTTGCGCTCGCCGACTATCCAATTCTAGTTTAATAATTGAGATAATTAACCAAAAAGAGAGTTTGTAATTTTGTAAATTAAAAATAAAATAAATAATGCATAAAAATAAAAGTCTTAGGACAATCAATGGATTAAAGCCCAGGGTTAAAGCACTTCAAACAATCATACTATGTTATTGAATTTCCTTCGCTAACTTGCTTATCTTAGTTGTTGATTCGTAAGGTTAATTTCATGATCATGGTTTCCCAACCTCTAATCTTTTACCTAATATGGACCTTACAACTACATCATTAAGCGAGGATGCAATAATCAAATTAAGTAAATTAAAAATATCATACTACGTATGAATCAAGTAACGCATCTAAGTACATCCCTAGCCTAGACGCTAAGTTAAATTCTTTATTTTATAAAAGAATAAAAACCCAAACTTTGTTTATACATATGTTCTATCTTCCTATTTCCTCTCTCGAGATTAAAAGGTCGACAACATATGTATTCTAAGGGTCGCGAATCCTTAAAATAATTAAAATAATAATAAACAAATAACCAAATATGATAAGAAAAAATAATCAAAATTAATGTAAAACAATAGTACTCATGTTCTTGACTTTAACCCCAGAAAGAGAATTTTTAGCCGATAATATTGATAATCACGATCCAATTAATTAAATACATGTTATGAATAATTAAAGACTAAATAAAAAAATTTAAAACCTATAAACCGTGTAGTAGCCTCCTCCTAATTGTTGTCCACAGTTTCCACCGCTTCAATAATTAATAATGTCCCAGGCGTCCACCGTTTAATATATATATATATATATTGTCCAAAGTTGTTGCCAACTGTATCCAACAATATTCCCTGGTAATTTTCCAAGTGTGTTCTGCCTAACCAAGGGAATATATATCTATTCTACTTAATTATAATCCTGGTGGGCTTAAGGAATGGCACATGGTCCCATAAAATACTCCCACCATTTGACCAAATCCCACACAGCCGTCTTTTAATCATTGGCCTATTTTCCGTGGTTGAGCATACCGACACAATGCGTCACTGAACGCGTCAACTCACTGGAAGCAATGGAAATGTCGACGTGACATGTCGACTTTACTTCGACTCACTGGAATTTGCTTTCAAAATTTATGTAAAGTGTTGACCATCCTATTCTTTGCCCATGACTTTTGTAGTGTATTTTCAATAAATTTCTGGCCTTTTTATCATCAATATATTATCGTATTCAGCTCACAAAGCCTACTACAATATCACACACCACATATTAAAGATAAAAAAAATATAATATTCTCAACGACAAATCAAAACAAGAGCTAGGATAAGGCAAATTCACAATGATTTTCCACTTATTATTCCGACTCTAGACTTAATCAAATTAAACTTTACATATTAAAATCAAGTTATTCTACTCATAATTACACATTTAAATTATTTTGAACAAATTAAACATATTAGAATCCAACAAAGCCAATTAGACACACACCTAGCTCAAGCTTGTAAAACTAGTTTTTCGGGTTGAACTCTAAATGACTCTATTAAGTACAAGCTTGTTTGAAAAATACTTTGAAAATTGTAATCACATACTTGGATACTTAAATGCTTATTTATATCATATTAACAAGTTAAGCACCTGAATTTCTCTCAAAACAAGGAAAAATGAGCTAGAATAGTAACGCTAGAATGTATAAATACACCCTACATCACCACCCCACACTTAAAACCTCGTTCATCCTCGAACAACTCTTTACTCTAAGTATCGTAAGTTAAGGTGATGCTACACTTTTACTAGATGGAAGACACTTAAGCTAGTACTATAATGACTACACGGAATGCAAGTTTCTACACACCGTATGTTATTTACACATCTGAAAGCTCATGAACACTATTCCAAAACATCCCAACCTCAAGAATTGACTCACCTAAGTGGCAAATTTATGCTTATTATTCAATCAATGAAGTCATACAAATCACCCGCATTTATCAAACATGTGCCCCTCATAACAAGAGAGTTACTCATAATCACTCATAATAATGCAATTTATAACATAATGGGTACAAGAATCAAATTACGCTCACTCTCACAAATAATTCACAAGTTACACATAATGAACCATAGGCTTGCCCTTAGTGTAATGCTTCACTAATATCAAAATGTAAAGCTTAGGATCAATTAAGACTTTTTCGGATTGTAATGTAGGCTACGGGATGGGTAGGAACTATTTGGGAATACTAACTAAGCTCTCTAAGTGCTTTAATACACTACATTATACATTTAAAATCAATCTCGAACAACCAAATTACACCTTTTCAATTGCCCCATCTCTTTTATTTTGCCCCATCCCTTTTAAGTATTTTCACAAACATATGGTAAACGTATAGTTTACTACCACATAAATTAATTTTTTTTCACAATTATGACAATATTTCTAGCATCAATTATATCACAATTATCCACCACACATCAATTATAAACACCAATAACTATTACCTTGTGGCATCAATTTCACCTTTTTCTTCTTCAATTTCTCAAACTCCTTTCTTAAGATTTTTTTTATTAAAGCACTTAGGAGCTTTTTGGATCAAATTATGATCTATCAAAGAAGAGAGGAGGATACTTATGCGGATACCAAAGAAAAAGTTAAATACTCAATGGGGGTTAACTAGGATTATGCCCAAGGGTAGTACAAATAGAAGGTATAAAACAAGGCTATCAAAGAAATGACTATATCATCTCCTAAACCCACATTCTTTATTTTGCTTCACAAATACACCGGGCAAGTTCTAGACATCACATGCAACAAATAATATACAAAAATCTCACTTACACATGGCACATGCTCAAATTTATAGGATTATCATAGACTCTCAATCAATAATAGCATGAATTCAAAATTAAGCCAACAAGTATAAGAGTCACACACGTGAACCTAAGACTCTCAAAAATAGTAATTCATTTAATCAACATGCTTTTCCCAAACAAAACACTTGCATCATGTAATCAAAAATAGCTCCAATAAGAATATCTCACTTATTCCTAACCTAAAAAAATTTTTAAAAAAATTGAGCCAAAAATTGGAAATTTCTCCACCCCATACTTAAAAATCTACTTTGTCCCCAAAGTAACTTAAAAAGTAAGATATAGAAATACTCCATGAGGCCTCTAGGCCTAGCTAGTAGCAACGTTTTTCATAAAAGAGATTCATGGAACCCCACACTCAGTCTTTTCCATGCTCCTTAGCTCAAGTTTATAGTACTCAGACTTTTCGTTAATCTGTGACTCAACTAAAAACAAAAACTACGTAAAATAAAAACTAAAAAGAAAACATACCTAATTAAATTAGGTTACCTCCCAAGCAGTGCCTGATTTAGTGTCGCGGCACAACTCAACTTAACTCAACTATATTCCTTCACCCTTTTACTCTCTTTCGAAAGCCATTTATTCATTCATTTCTGACCTCTTGAGTTTGCACTCTCAAGATCAACATCTCTCTTCACTTTAACCTTTCATGTTGGGAGACAACGATTTCAACTTGGGTCGCTCAATCAGGTAATCCGAAGAGGTCTTTGGTGGATTAACCACCCCACACTTATCCACTTTAATCACATTGATCATACCTAAATCTTTAATTTGGGATTTTGATGGGTGTTTTGTAAAAATCAAATACCACCTCTTCATAATCTACCCTCATTTTGAGTGTGCCTTCTCTTACATCTATTAAGGCCCCTCCAGTTGCTAAGAATGGATGTCCCAATATGATTGGTACCTGTTCATCTGCCTCAAAATCAAGAACAATAAAGTCAACAGGTATAATGAATTTACCAACCTTTATGAGGGCATCCTTAATTATTCCATCCGAATGTGAAAATATCCCATGTGCCAACTATAACACCATGGTGGTTGGTCGCGGTTCTCCCAAGCCTAATGTTTTAAACAGCGATAGCGGCATCAAATTTATGCTTTTCCCTAAGTCACTCAGTGCATGGACCATTTTACTCCCAATTTGAATAGGGATAGCAAAATTCCCCTAATCTTTCAATTTCTTGGGGATTTTTTGTGTCATCACAGTACTACACTCTTCAGTGAGTGTTATAGCTCCCACATCCTATAGTTTCACCTTTTTCGCTACCACATCCCTTAAGTACTTGCATACTTGGGCATACTCTGTAAAATATCTAAAAGAGGTAAATTAATATGAAGCTCTCTGAATGTGTCCAAGAACTTTTTGAACATTGCATCCTCCTTCGCTTTTATCTGCCTCTGAGGGAAGGGTAGTGGCAATATCTTCTTCACTTTTGCTTCAACAACTTTTGATTTCAAGTACTCAGACTTTCTTGAATTTTTCAGAAACTTCTTTGGGAACTTATTTGGTCACAACCTCAGCATCTACCTTCTTTCTTGCCTTTGGAAGTCCTCCTTGAAGGTCTTTCCCACTTCTTAGGGTGATTTTCATAACCTATTTTGAAGTTTCTATGTCAGCTACCAAACCTCTTTGTGGTCTAGTTTTCATTGCCTGTGATATTGGCCCACTTGCAACTCTAAACTTCTTATGGCCGCTTGCTGATTCTGTAATTCTACCTTTTGACTTTTCATATCCACAAATAATTATGCTTGACCAGCTAAGAGTTGTTTCACCATCTCTTCCATATTGCTCATTGACTAATTTGATTGGGTGTACGATCGTGGGGTGTTCTATGGCTGATTTGGTGGCTGAGTTTGCCACTTTATGTTGTAGTCATTACCATAATTCAGCCTTTACTACATACATCACAGATTCTAAATTTGAAGCATACATGCCCGCTACATAACCACTATTTCTGCATACCTCACACCAAACTGCAGCTTGTTGGATGGCATTGACTGTGGCTACAGGTTATGCTTCTCCCAACTTCACGCTGCTGAACGATGTCTTAATCAAATTTTGTAAGGAAAAACCATGTATGATAGGTTTGTGAATTGATCCACCTCTAATACACCCGCAATTCTTTTCGTGGAACTTCTAGAAATTAAATGTCACTCAGGACTTCCTTGTGCTATGTGGTTCAGTAATGTGTACAGCTTATCATAAGTCAATTCCATACTTATACAATGGAATCATCGTACTCCACCTCCAAGCTTCAGGATCCTCACCGACTTGAAAATTATGTTAAACAACCGAGTCAACCACTCCAAACCTACCCCGCCTGTACACTTTTAAAAATCCACCAGAATCTCATTTGGTCCCATCGCTCTACCCCTACGCATCCTACGATTATCCCCCGTATCCTCCTCAACCTTAATGCAACTATAATATCTTAAATCGTGAAACCTTTCAGAATACTCCAACTCCCCCAACACAATGCTAGTATCCCTTCCTTCGTTCAAGAGCTTATGAAAATAAAACTGCCATCTCTCTCTAATACGACCCTCCTCCACCAAAACATTGTCGTCCACATCCTTAATACACTTCACCTGGTCCAGATCCCAATCCCTCCTCTCCCTAACTTTAGCGAGCCTATATAACTTTTTATCCCCACCTTTCCTATCTAACGTTGTGTATAAACTCTTGAAAGCAGCATCCTTGGCCCTTGTGACCGCTAGCTTCGCCTCTCATCTAGAAATCTTATACTTCTCTCTATTTTTTCATTTATCTTCTTCATCCTTACTCTCCGCCAACTTTTCATACGCTCCCATCTTTGCCTCTACTTCCGCTTCACCTCTTCATTCTACCACCATCCCCCTTGGTGCTTGCCTGAATGACCTCTCGAGACCCTCAAAACCTCTCTAGCAGTCTCTCTGATGCAATTGGTAGTCGCGTCCCACATACTATCAACATCCCCTCCACTCTCCCAAGCCTTCCTCGTCAATAACTGATCCCCTATATCCACTGCACTGGCCAAAGTCAGACTGCCCTATCTAATCCTTGGGTGATCCTTCATACCTCTCCTCCTCCACTCCTTTAAGATCCCCAAGTCCATCACCAAAAGCCTATTCTGGGTCAAGAGACTCTCACTCGGTAAGACCTTACAATCCTTACAAATACCCCTATCTCCTCGCCTAAGGAGCAAGAAGTCAATCTAAGTATTCGCTACCGAACTACAAAAGGTAACCAAGTGAACTTCTTTCTTGGAAAAGTTCAAATTAACTACCACCAATCCAAACGCCCGAGCAAAATCCAGAAGTATCACTCTTTTAACATTCCTTACACCGAACCCATAGCCTTCATGCACATTATCATAACCTTTCGAAGAAGACCATATGTGACCGCTGAAATCCCCTCCTATGAAAAGCTTCTAATTACTGGGGACACTCCTCACCATCTCCTCCAAATCCTCCCAAAATCTCTTCTTCTCTTCATCATCCAAACCTACATGCGATGCATATGCACTAATAATATTTCATGAAAACCCTTCAATAACTAGCTTAATTGACATCATCCTATCATTGACCCTCTTAACCTCTACCACTTGCTCCCTTAGCTCATCATCTACTAAAATACCTACATCATTCATGTTTCTCACGCTTCCTGAGTACCACAACTTATAACCATATACTACCCTCGCCTTAGAACCTACCCATTTGGTTTCTTGGAGACAAGCTATATTAATCCTCCTTTTCCTAAGAATTTTCACTAGCTCTAAAGACTTCTCCGATAAAAAACTTATGTTTCACGACCCTACTCTAACTTATAGTCATCCTTAGCCTCTTTACCCTTCTTGGAACCCGCCCCTGCCCCCGCCCTAGTCCAATATCCTAACCCCAAACCCGATCCAAGCCTCACCCGAAGACATGACCCTATACCAACACCATCAACCACAGCCACCAAAGATAGCACCAACCAATAACAACTAAGAGCGCAAAGCTTAAACAACAGTGCAAACTGAAACAAGTACTATCAAGTCCCAACTACAGAACTACTAAGAATAACAAAAAAGCCAAAACACAAATAGAATTGACAAGTAAGATACTACTATGCATTACAAGAATCACCAATCAAATAAAATAATCAAATAAAATTAGAATATCATAATTCAAAAAATACAAATTTGTATATTTATTTCACACGCTAAAATAAATAATAACATATAATATTTGGTAAAAAAATTTATACCAACTTCTGAAATTATTATACTCATTCCATATAAATATGACATGTAAGAATCTATTTTATAAACCTTGAATGGAATATTGATATTTCATATTGATTTTATACAGGTTTCATACACGAAATAAAATATATTGAAATATAATATATGTTGTAAAACATACGTTCTGTAATTGGACATATATAATTAGAAAAATAATACAAATGACCATTAAAATCAGAAAAAAGACAAAGTACTAATTGCAGAACAAAAAAATGTATAATTTGATGCAGTTGATATAAAATTTAATACCAACTAACATCATCGATTTATACCAGTTAAGTTTAACAAATAAAAATGTTAAATCAATGTTAAAAAAGACTTTTGCCGATCTTTATAGAGGATTTTGATTGATTTTGAGAAAATGCTATATAAATTGTTATCGGATGGTTGTAGCAGTGAATTAATTTAGTATGCAATTTGATATTTTAGGCGCCATGTAATATATTTTTTCAAAGTTGGCTCTTTAGAAATATGTGTTATAGAGAATTTTGTAGGTAATTTCTCTACTTTTTATAGTAATGGAATGAGAATATAAATTGGCATCACCTAATTAGAATATCCTAATTCAAAAAATATAAGTTTGTATATTTATTTCACACACTATAATAAATAGGAAAAATAACCTATAATATTTGGTGAAAGTCAATTTTTATACCAACTTCTGCAATCATTATATTCATTGCATATAAATAGGACATCTAAGAAACTATTTTATAAACCTTGAAAGGAATATTGAAATTTCATATTGATTTTATACATGTTTCATACTCGAAATAAAATAATTGAAATACAATACATATTATATTGTAAAACATGTGTTCTGATATTGAACCTATTTAATCAGAAAAATAATACAAATGACCATTAAATTAAAAAAAAGTACTAATTGCAGGACAGAAAAATGTATAATTTGATGCAGTTGATATCAAATTTAATACCAACTGACACCATCGATGTATAACAGTTAAGTTTAACAAAGAAAATGTTAACCGAATGTTACATTAGCATAGCGTGATTCAATACTTTATCACCTAAAAACTGCACATGACATATAACTTAATATTAAAACAATGTTACAAAAATATATGTCAAATTTATCAGAAAATCTAACATTATATAATACTTAAATCTCAAATTTAAAATTGATTTGTAACAACAATCTTAAAAAGACAACATTACTAAGGAACAAAAAGATCAAAAAAAAAAAAAGATATCCATATCTAGGAACATCAATAAAACATAAACATATGTCTATTTTTTTTCGTGACACGTTGAAGTTTTTGAACATCAGGAACAATGTCTCTTAACATATGTCTATTTTTTCTAGTAACAAAGTTCTTACTACTTCCTTCGTCCATTTTTACTTGTCACATTTTAACTTAGCACAATCATTATGAAAAACAAGTAATAATATGATTATTTTATCATAGTACCCTATTAAATGATGTTTATATTGTGTGTTGAAATTAATTTGGAGAAAATACAACTAATGCTAAGGGTAAAATAAGAAAAAAGTTATATTTTCTTGATATGTCAAAAATGACAAATAAAAATTGAAATACAATTAGAAAATATGCGACAAGTAAAAGCAAACAAAGGAAATACTACAAAAACCTAACTAATCCTAGTACAAATATAGGCCTCCTACTTTCAAGAAAATATGATTAAATTTTAAGTAATTGCAGTGTCTATCCAAGTATGAAACGCCTCATACTTACATCACTGCTATGGATGGTTTATGAGTTTTATAATAAAAAAAAAAAAAAATTTACACAATTAGATCGCCTGAAAGATAACTACAACTAGCTATCCATAATAAGTTGAGTTAGTACTTGCGAAAATAAACAGTAACCTACAAGAACAGTTAAACTACACTAGACTGCAAAGACTCTTTAATCTAAGTTAAATTTTGGCTTTTAAATCTTTGTCGATTTAACTACGGATCCGTCAAAGCTTTAGTTTTTATTGCACTACTTACCCGACAATATCTACTTATGTTCAAATGCACTTGTGTTTTCTGAAAGTATGCAGTACTTCGGTTTTCAGATGTAAAACTAGCACCTGAAATATCCTTGCATTTGTATGCTTCTGCCCTAGTTGAAATTCATTAAGCTATGGTCATGATAAATGACTTCACTTGTTCTTGCCCAGCCACAAAGTCAGGATATCTACTAAGGGAATTTAAAATACGGAAAAAGATCAAAAATACCCTTTAAGTATTGAAAATGGGTCAAGAATACCCTTCGTTTATCTATTGGTCAGAAATACCCTTCCATCCACCTTTTTGGATCAAATATACCCTTATAACAAACAGAATTTTTTTACACCATAAGTAGAAATTCTATTAAACATGTGGCACCTTAATTAAATTAAATTAAATTAATTAAAATATTAAATTAAATTCGAATTCAATATAAAATGCCGACCCATGGAGAGTTTGCGTGGCGCTATTAATATATTCTCATTCAATTTTCATGATTCAACGTTATTTTTCAAATCACTATCAAATTCAATCATTTTTCTAGATTGAATCGCGTTCAATTAATGAACACATGCATGCAATTTCATCTTCAATTGAAATAACTCGATCAAAAAATATTAATTTGACTTTCTAGTAGTTGTTAGTTCCGCATCTTAAATCTCGTTCAATTAATAAACATATAAGTGCAATTTCACCTCCAATTAAAATCACTCGATCAAAAAATATTAATTCGACTTTCTAGTAGGCTTGTTAATTCCGCATCTTGAATCTCGTTCGATGAGCCTTGCTTTCTAAGGACGTGAGAATACGATTCAAATAAATTAGAAAAATACAAGCTTTTATTGAGGCGCTGAACCAAATATATGTTGCATGTATCAAGCAAGAAACAAACGAGTAGGACTTTCTTTTTCGTGAAGTGCTTGCCTCTCTAGTCTCTATTAAATGAAAAGTGAATGTATTTATGTGATGTGACTGTCTGGTTCTCGAATAGTATAATTGTATTCTCCTCGCTGAATAGATAACAACAATTTTAGCATTCTTTTTAATAATAGTTCATTCGTGTCATATTACTAATCGTCAAAGTTACTCTAAGTATGTTTTTAATATATTTTTCATTTTATAGAATCAGAAAAAATTTCATTATTTTTACCTTTTTTATTGATTTTTTT